>NW_025229342.1:14150-15742 GCF_018294505.1 Triticum aestivum | reverse complement strand
GTGATAGGAAGAGGAACATGATAGGTGGCTTAAATATCCACCGTGGCAGTAATGGGGTCAAATGTGAACAAGTTTTCCACCCACCGCGGCATCGGGAGAGTACACGCATGGGAAATTGTAGTGTGAATCTAAATGTGAAGTTTAAGTGCTGCCCTATGTGTCATCGGTCTTGTCAAGCGGGGACGGCTCTGCTGCGCGTGCTCCTTCGCGTATGTGCACGCATGCAACGTAGGCTGAAGCGGGCGCATGCATGCAACCGCATGCAACGTAGGCTCGCTCGGGCCCATGCAACGGCGGTGGACACCGCTCGGTCCAACGGGTGGGCTTCTTTACACAGCCCAACGACGCGCATGTATGGCAACCCACCCTCGAGCGCAGAAAAAAAACAGGCGCAGAAAAAAAACATCAGTATTATATGATTTATCAACGCGAAAGCCCTAGAAAATCCTTACAACGTCAAAAAGCTACGAAACTTGGCAAGGATGCTAGTCATGTTGGTACAAGGTTGTTGGTCACTTCAAGCATGTTGACAAAAACATGCTTCGAGACGGACCCTTCCCGTCCTACCCGAAAGGCCAGGATGTAAGTCCAATGAGATCAACACTTATTCATGTTGGCCAATGTGGCACTGACCGTCGAAGGAGATAAAGATTGATACTTGTTCATGTGGGCCCATATTTTTTTACATTTGGTGTCGATAGAACACAAAAAATAAACATGACTATATGCTTTTAGGTCTTCACCTTCTCCAATTTGTTGGCATACTCAGCAGGTTTTGCCTTAAGATGCCACCTCTTTCTGTAAGCTGCAATTGCTGTCGTTTTGGAATGCTGGTTCTCTTTCCTGCAGAATGGGCATTTATAGCGACCGTTACGCCGGTACACAATCTTTGCAGCCATGAGCCACTTGAAGATTTTCTTTCTGAAAGCTTCCCTCAGCTGTAGGTAGTTCTCCCATTCTTCCAAATCTGCAATCTGGTATTAGAAGGAAAAAAATCTCATGCCAGCGAATTGTACATTATATCAAAGGCAGGCATAAATGGATTGTTTTTTCTTTGTATTGGTTTTCTAAAACTTTGGTTATATGCAAGACAGGCATAAAATGGAATACAAATGATCCATTCATCTAAATTTGCAAACCCTAGGACTGATAACCGTATGATTAATAAAAAAAGCGAATAGTACGATTGTCTGTACGAATAGCGAGGAATAACAAGAGAGAAATTTCTAGGGTTAACTTCGAAAAGGCAAATTCTAGAGTTAATCTCTGCACACACTAAGCGATTCATCGTCGTTGGTGCTGTGTTGGACCAGCTGCTCCTGCGAATCGGCGGCGACGACGTCCTTCTCGACCAGTTCCTTCATGGGGTCCACATCCGCCGCACGGAGCGCACCAGCCACGCCCCCTCCTCCGGCAGGTAGGATCATCCTCGCCGGCAAGAATGTGGGCTTTTTGGCGGCGGCGAGTAGTGGGCGGCGATGAAGACGTGGGTGGATAGGCAGAAGTGATCGAACGCTGGAGGCGGGAGCGAGATTTTGGGGAGCGAAAATTCAATTTGTTTGGGAGAGAGAGGTTAAGGCTGCGAACAATTC
>NW_025229342.1:9086-13364 GCF_018294505.1 Triticum aestivum | reverse complement strand
CCCTCCCTCCCCCTCTTCTTTGCCCTCCTCCCCCTTCCATTAATGCCTTCCCTCTTCTCACCCTCTCCTCTCCCACTATCTCCCTAGCTAGCTAGCACTCTCTCCCCCTAGCTAGCTAGTTAGAGCTATATATGTAGAGCTACTAGGTAATTAAGAAGAAAGCTGCTCGATATCCCTCTCGACACATAGGTGAGCAAAAAAAGGTGTTTGTGTGGATAGGACCGAAACTACATATATATGGGCGATATGAGAATATATATACCGAATTGTGTGTGGCATAATTTGAGTTGCCTACATTGTGTATTTGATGAAATAATGTGGGTGACATGAGTTGCCTATGTTTTGCCGAAATGTCGATTCAATTCCGTTTCGGTGAATTTCGGGCAAACTCAATATGTCCTATGTTTAGGGAAGGTCATGCCGAATTTTTTTATGAATTTGATGCATGCATGCATATATACATGGTTATAATATTTGCTCCGCGCGCAGGTGATCATGAAGGTCAATGGAAGGATGGTGGAAAGATACTGGCAATCCGCTGTGGACGACATGTATGAAAAAAGACTGAAGGATGTTTTATGTCCGTGTCGAAAATGCAAAGGAATAGTCAGGCTCGACCCCTTTGAGGGTGGCACATTCAAGGCGCACCTGCTCATGCATGGTTTCAGGCATGGCCATACTCGGTGGATAAGTGAAGATGATGATGATGAGGATGTCGACGGGGAAGGAAATAACGACATGGGGCCACCAGACGAAGAGATGACCGATTATGTGCCCGAAGAGGAAGACGGCCTCGGAAATGTCGATGGCGAAGCGGCAGTTCAAGGCAAAGAAGATGCGGACACGCCGCCGTCTTTGTCACTACTAAGTTCATCCATGCAGGACCCGCTTGTTCGAGACCTGCTTCGCAAGAAGACGACTAGCGACAGAGCTGGTTCTAGAGAGGAGGCCAAACTGGCGCAACTGGAGGTAGACTCGATGACTCCTTTGTATGATGGTTGCAATCCCGAGGTGACCCACTTGTGTTTCACACTAGAACTTCTAAAGACGAAGGCAAAAAACAAATGGACAGATACAAGCCTGGATGAGCGTCTGAAGTATCTAAAGAAGGTTCTTCCCTCGGGAAGCCTGTGTCCTACTAGTGTCGAGGAGGCAAAGAAAATCGTGTGCCCTCTTGATCTGCCACACATTAGATATAACACATGCATCAATGATTGCATCATATATCAAAACGAGCACGCGGAAAAAACCATTTGTCCAAATTGCAATGCTTCACAATATAAAAAGGCCGGAAAGAAAGCTCCATAGAAAGTTGTATGGTACTTTCCGATCACTCCGCGTCTACAGCGGTATTTTGAAGATCCTAAGGAAGCAAAGCTTATGCGCTGGCACGCGGAGAGGGTGAAGCCAGATGACGGAGATGAGCCGAAGCTAAGACACCTCGCAGATGCTAGCCAGTGGAGAGCATTAAATGCTGAATTTGATTTTTTTCGCAAATGATCCAAGGAACATTGTGCTTGGCGCTAGTAGTGATGGTATGAATCCATTTGGCAACCAGAACACCAATCATAGCACATGGCCCGTGTTTGTATGGATGTACAACCTCCCCCCGGTTGTGCATGAAGGAAAAATAAATACACACGGCTATGCTTATTCAAGGGCCGACACAACCGGGAAATGATATAAATTTGTATCTCGGGTTACTGAAAGAGGAGCTACATACCTTATGGACAACGCCGGCCAAGACATGGGATGCAAGCAAAGGAGAGTATTTCTACATGAGAGCCGCACTGATCACGATGGTGCAGGACTATCTCGGTTACGGGTATCTCTCCGGCTAGGTGTACCACGGATATTGCGGATGCACGAGGTGCATGGATGATACAACTTCTCTACAGCTATCGAAAGATGGCGGGTCTTCAAAAATCGTTTACATGGGACATCAAATATGGCTTGAGAAGGATGATCCGTGGAGAATGTGTGGAGATCTATTCAATGGTAAGGCTGAGCATCGAGGTCCTCCACGTAAGCGTAGCGGTGCAGAAATATATAAGTTATTGAAGAACTGGGAAGAGTGCCCCTCACTGGGAAAGACGAAAAAAAGGCGCCGGAGCCCCTACTGAAGGTATGGAAGATGAGATCTGTTTTCTGGGACTTGGAATACTGGCCCATACTCGACACGCCTTATAGCCTTGATCAAATGCATATCACAAAAAATATCCTTGACAGTTTGCTTGGAACATTGATGAACATGCCGGAGAGGACCAAGGATGGGCCGAAGGCAAGAAAAGACTTGGAATTTTTGAATATCAGGAAAGATCTCCAAATGTCCGGTAAAAGGTCGTCAGAGGAGACCGAGACAGAGACGGAGACGGAAGATAGGGGCAAAAAAGTAAACAAGAAGGAAGAACAATATTGCCCCCCCTCTTGCTGCACCTTATATCCGAAGGAGGTCGATCAATTGCTCAAGTGCCTTGCCAGAATCAAAGTTAGTTCCGGATACTGTGGGAAGATAAGCAGATATCTAGACACTGAGAAAAAAAGGTTTAGTGGGATGAAGTCTCACGACTGTCATGTGATAATGACGCAGTTACCACCGGTTGCACTTAGAGGGATTATGGACACACATGTGCGTGAGACGCTTACTGACCCATGCCACCTTTTTATGCTATCTCTCGAAAGTCGATCAGTGTGAAGCAACTCCATAGGCTACAGGAAGAGATCGTTGTCATACTGAATGAGCTAGAGATGTACTTCCCGCCTGCGTTCTTTGATGTCATGGTGCATCTATGTGTCCACATCATGGACGACATTATCGACCTAGGGCCGACATTCCTGCACAGCATGATGCCGTTCGAGAGGATGAATGGGGTCATCAAAGGATTCGTTCGTAACATGTCCTGTCCAGATGGAAGCATAGCCCAGGGATATCTGATCAATGAGTGCATATCTTTCTATGAGAGTTATCTAGTAGGCACCGGAGACCCTGTTGTTGGTTTGCCCGTCAACAAGAACCGTGGAAGGCTCGAAGGCGAAGGTCACACCAACGGTCATAGGGATGTGAATGTGTTACGCTCGGGCCGACAAAACGACCTTGACAGGGAAAACTTAGTAGTGCTGCAACACCTAGATGTGCTAGAAGATTTCGTGACACTGCACAAAGAGACCATCGCAAAGAAGTACCGTGACCGTGGGGTGCACAGGACGGACGTTGAAGTTATTAGAGAGCACAACTCCACTTTCTTGCATTGGTTCAAAGAGCGAGTTCTGGCTAATCCCCCGAAAGAGGGCTGTCTGAACGGAACGCTCATATACGCCTTAGCACATGGTCCCTCGACCAACCTCGCGACTTATCAAGCATACGATATCAACGGATACATGTTCTACACGGAGGAGAAAGATATAAACAGTGTTGACCAAAACTCAGGGGTGACGATGGAAGCCATGACCGGGAATGTAATTGAAAGATATTACGGAAGGGTCGAAGAGATATGGAAGCTTAACTACTCTGGATTGCATAGCGCGATGATGTTCCGTGTCAGATGGGCAAAGAAAGATACAGAGAGAAAACTCACATTTCACTACCATGTGTATACCCGACTCTGATAGCGGTACCGTCAACGCCATCGCCTAAAATGAGCCATGGGTACACGCTAAACACGTGGCACAATGTTTCTTCATAACTGATTCGATCAATCCCAGCCGTGTTGTCGTGAGGAGAAGAAAAAGGAGCATCGCCGGAATGGATGGAGTCGCCAACGAGGAAGACTACGACCAGTACGGTGATCCGATGAGGGAAGATGATGCTGATGACGATGAAACATACGTCAAAAGAAGAATGAAGACTCCATTACCTACGAAAGATCGTAATCCCTGGAGAAGGAAAAGTCACGACCATGGGCTCAATTATTCGACAACGAACAAAAGAGGGAAGAAGATCAGTCTAAAGCGTCGTCGTCGCCCAATCTGACAAACTAATCCACAAATTTTGTGTGTGTAGCTATTTTGTATACCGCCGATAGCGGTCAAATGATGTAATATATATTATACTAATTAGTATCCGGAGGGTAACAGAGGTATTGCTCCAACGACAGACCAAAAATTAAAGGAAGGAAAGTGCAAAAGAAAGATAAGAAAAAGAAAAGTGCAAATGAAAGAAAAAGAAAAAGAAAAAGAGAGGAAGTTTTGCAAAATGAAATGAAAGAAAAAGAAAAAGGAACTAATAAGTTGTGAAAAATGAAATGCAAGAAAAATAGAAAAAGAAAGGAAGGAAGTTAG
>NW_025229342.1:4335-9076 GCF_018294505.1 Triticum aestivum | reverse complement strand
CCCTCCCTCCCCCTCTTCTTTGCCCTCCTCCCCCTTCCATTAATGCCTTCCCTCTTCTCACCCTCTCCTCTCCCACTATCTCCCTAGCTAGCTAGCACTCTCTCCCCCTAGCTAGCTAGTTAGAGCTATATATGTAGAGCTACTAGGTAATTAAGAAGAAAGCTGCTCGATATCCCTCTCGACACATAGGTGAGCAAAAAAAGGTGTTTGTGTGGATAGGACCGAAACTACATATATATGGGCGATATGAGAATATATATACCGAATTGTGTGTGGCATAATTTGAGTTGCCTACATTGTGTATTTGATGAAATAATGTGGGTGACATGAGTTGCCTATGTTTTGCCGAAATGTCGATTCAATTCCGTTTCGGTGAATTTCGGGCAAACTCAATATGTCCTATGTTTAGGGAAGGTCATGCCGAATTTTTTTATGAATTTGATGCATGCATGCATATATACATGGTTATAATATTTGCTCCGCGCGCAGGTGATCATGAAGGTCAATGGAAGGATGGTGGAAAGATACTGGCAATCCGCTGTGGACGACATGTATGAAAAAAGACTGAAGGATGTTTTATGTCCGTGTCGAAAATGCAAAGGAATAGTCAGGCTCGACCCCTTTGAGGGTGGCACATTCAAGGCGCACCTGCTCATGCATGGTTTCAGGCATGGCCATACTCGGTGGATAAGTGAAGATGATGATGATGAGGATGTCGACGGGGAAGGAAATAACGACATGGGGCCACCAGACGAAGAGATGACCGATTATGTGCCCGAAGAGGAAGACGGCCTCGGAAATGTCGATGGCGAAGCGGCAGTTCAAGGCAAAGAAGATGCGGACACGCCGCCGTCTTTGTCGCTACTAAGTTCATCCATGCAGGACCCGCTTGTTCGAGACCTGCTTCGCAAGAAGACGACTAGCGACAGAGCTGGTTCTAGAGAGGAGGCCAAACTGGCGCAACTGGAGGTAGACTCGATGACTCCTTTGTATGATGGTTGCAATCCCGAGGTGACCCACTTGTGTTTCACACTAGAACTTCTAAAGACGAAGGCAAAAAACAAATGGACAGATACAAGCCTGGATGAGCGTCTGAAGTATCTAAAGAAGGTTCTTCCCTCGGGAAGCCTGTGTCCTACTAGTGTTGAGGAGGCAAAGAAAATCGTGTGCCCTCTTGATCTGCCACACATTAGATATAACACATGCATCAATGATTGCATCATATATCAAAACGAGCACGCGGAAAAAACCATTTGTCCAAATTGCAATGCTTCACAATATAAAAAGGCCGGAAAGAAAGCTCCATAGAAAGTTGTATGGTACTTTCCGATCACTCCGCGTCTACAGCGGTATTTTGAAGATCCTAAGGAAGCAAAGCTTATGCGCTGGCACGCGGAGAGGGTGAAGCCAGATGACGGAGATGAGCCGAAGCTAAGACACCTCGCAGATGCTAGCCAGTGGAGAGCATTAAATGCTGAATTTGATTTTTTTCGCAAATGATCCAAGGAACATTGTGCTTGGCACTAGTAGTGATGGTATGAATCCATTTGGCAACCAGAACACCAATCATAGCACATGGCCCGTGTTTGTATGGATGTACAACCTCCCCCCGGTTGTGCATGAAGGAAAAATAAATACACACGGCTATGCTTATTCAAGGGCCGACACAACCGGGAAATGATATAAATTTGTATCTCGGGTTACTGAAAGAGGAGCTACATACCTTATGGACAACGCCGGCCAAGACATGGGATGCAAGCAAAGGAGAGTATTTCTACATGAGAGCCGCACTGATCACGATGGTGCAGGACTATCTCGGTTACGGGTATCTCTCCGGCTAGGTGTACCACGGATATTGCGGATGCACGAGGTGCATGGATGATACAACTTCTCTACAGCTATCGAAAGATGGCGGGTCTTCAAAAATCGTTTACATGGGACATCAAATATGGCTTGAGAAGGATGATCCGTGGAGAATGTGTGGAGATCTATTCAATGGTAAGGCTGAGCATCGAGGTCCTCCACGTAAGCGTAGCGGTGCAGAAATATATAAGTTATTGAAGAACTGGGAAGAGTGCCCCTCACTGGGAAAGACGAAAAAAAGGCGCCGGAGCCCCTACTGAAGGTATGGAAGATGAGATCTGTTTTCTGGGACTTGGAATACTGGCCCATACTCGACACGCCTTATAGCCTTGATCAAATGCATATCACAAAAAATATCCTTGACAGTTTGCTTGGAACATTGATGAACATGCCGGAGAGGACCAAGGATGGGCCGAAGGCAAGAAAAGACTTGGAATTTTTGAATATCAGGAAAGATCTCCAAATGTCCGGTAAAAGGTCGTCAGAGGAGACCGAGACAGAGACGGAGACGGAAGATAGGGGCAAAAAAGTAAACAAGAAGGAAGAACAATATTGCCCCCCCTCTTGCTGCACCTTATATCCGAAGGAGGTCGATCAATTGCTCAAGTGCCTTGCCAGAATCAAAGTTAGTTCCGGATACTGTGGGAAGATAAGCAGATATCTAGACACTGAGAAAAAAAGGTTTAGTGGGATGAAGTCTCACGACTGTCATGTGATAATGACGCAGTTACCACCGGTTGCACTTAGAGGGATTATGGACACACATGTGCGTGAGACGCTTACTGACCCATGCCACCTTTTTATGCTATCTCTCGAAAGTCGATCAGTGTGAAGCAACTCCATAGGCTACAGGAAGAGATCGTTGTCATACTGAATGAGCTAGAGATGTACTTCCCGCCTGCGTTCTTTGATGTCATGGTGCATCTATGTGTCCACATCATGGACGACATTATCGACCTAGGGCCGACATTCCTGCACAGCATGATGCCGTTCGAGAGGATGAATGGGGTCATCAAAGGATTCGTTCGTAACATGTCCTGTCCAGATGGAAGCATAGCCCAGGGATATCTGATCAATGAGTGCATATCTTTCTATGAGAGTTATCTAGTAGGCACCGGAGACCCTGTTGTTGGTTTGCCCGTCAACAAGAACCGTGGAAGGCTCGAAGGCGAAGGTCACACCAACGGTCATAGGGATGTGAATGTGTTACGCTCGGGCCGACAAAACGACCTTGACAGGGAAAACTTAGTAGTGCTGCAACACCTAGATGTGCTAGAAGATTTCGTGACACTGCACAAAGAGACCATCGCAAAGAAGTACCGTGACCGTGGGGTGCACAGGACGGACGTTGAAGTTATTAGAGAGCACAACTCCACTTTCTTGCATTGGTTCAAAGAGCGAGTTCTGGCTAATCCCCCGAAAGAGGGCTGTCTGAACGGAACGCTCATATACGCCTTAGCACATGGTCCCTCGACCAACCTCGCGACTTATCAAGCATACGATATCAACGGATACATGTTCTACACGGAGGAGAAAGATATAAACAGTGTTGACCAAAACTCAGGGGTGACGATGGAAGCCATGACCGGGAATGTAATTGAAAGATATTACGGAAGGGTCGAAGAGATATGGAAGCTTAACTACTCTGGATTGCATAGCGCGATGATGTTCCGTGTCAGATGGGCAAAGAATGTACAGAGAGAAAACTCACATTTCACTACCATGTGTATACCCGACTCTGATAGCGGTACCGTCAACGCCATCGCCTAAAATGAGCCATGGGTACACGCTAAACACGTGGCACAATGTTTCTTCATAACTGATTCGATCAATCCCAGCCGTGTTGTCGTGAGGAGAAGAAAAAGGAGCATCGCCGGAATGGATGGAGTCGCCAACGAGGAAGACTACGACCAGTACGGTGATCCGATGAGGGAAGATGATGCTGATGACGATGAAACATACGTCAAAAGAAGAATGAAGACTCCATTACCTACGAAAGATCGTAATCCCTGGAGAAGGAAAAGTCACGACCATGGGCTCAATTATTCGACAACGAACAAAAGAGGGAAGAAGATCAGTCTAAAGCGTCGTCGTCGCCCAATCTGACAAACTAATCCACAAATTTTGTGTGTGTAGCTATTTTGTATACCGCCGATAGCGGTCAAATGATGTAATATATATTATACTAATTAGTATCCGGAGGGTAACAGAGGTATTGCTCCAACGACAGACCAAAAATTAAAGGAAGGAAAGTGCAAAAGAAAGATAAGAAAAAGAAAAGTGCAAATGAAAGAAAAAGAAAAAGAAAAAGAGAGGAAGTTTTGCAAAATGAAATGAAAGAAAAAGAAAAAGGAACTAATAAGTTGTGAAAAATGAAATGCAAGAAAAATAGAAAAAGAAAGGAAGGAAGTTAGTGGAATATGAAAAAGAAAAAGAAAAGTGCAAATGAAAAAGAAAAAGAAAAAGAATAATATAAATAAAAAGAAAAAGAAAAATAAATGGAAAAAAAAGAGTTAGCAGTAGCGCGTTTTGGCCTGGGCAGCACTATACCTAAGGAAAAGAAAAATAAAAATAAAAAAAGCATTAGGAGTAGCGCGTTTTGGCTACTGCAGCGCTATAGCTAACTTAGCTATAGTGCGTTTGGCCAACACGCGCTATAGCTAAGTTGCCTACAGCATCGGCCGCTAGCTCCTATCTCTTTCCTCTCTCTCACTCTCTCACTCGATCCCCTTTCTCTGACGACCTCAATCTCCCACGCCACCACCGACGCCCGCACCCGCCCACGCCACCGCCGACGCCCGCACCCGCTCACGCCGCCAACGCCCTCACCCGCCCACGCCACCGCCGACCGCACCTGCCCACGCCGCTGTCGACGCGC
>NW_025229342.1:0-3531 GCF_018294505.1 Triticum aestivum | reverse complement strand
GGCGAGCCCTGACCCCGACGCGCGGTGAGCCACCCCCTCCTTTCCTGTTGTTCTTTAGTTAGGGCCAATTTTTTCTATGTAGGGTGTCCAAATTGAGTTCATGAGCAGTGGCATTTGTTAGCTTATGTTGCTGTCCATTTGAAGTTTTTTAAATTTGTAGTTGATGTCCATTTGTAGTTCATAAGGCAAAAAAAAGTAAATGAAAATGAAATTGAGGATTTTTAAAAATTCAGAAAATGGAGTAGTAGATGCCACTCTAGCTAGCTAGCATCATTTTTCTGCCAGTGAAGATTAGTGGAAACTGAAGATTGTTTTTTGTATTAGGCCACAAGTAGTTGTATTGGCAGCAAGTAGTTGGCAGAAAGTATTGTTAGTGAAAATATGCGGTGATCAATTTTGCATTTCTGTAACTAGTCCATTACAGTAGTCTGCAATTTTATTTGAATGCAATGTTGATGGACACAACAGCAAGTTTATGAAATGAAATGAAATGCTGTCCATTGGAGTCCATTTGGAGTTGCTCCATTGCTTGTGATATGCGCTATATCTGACCTATGTTTTGCTGGAAACCGATTGCTAAGTGACCTATGTTTTGCCAAAAATGTTGATTCATTTCCATTCCGGCAAATTTCAGGCGCTCTATATGTTTTACCGGTTGCGAGTGACCTATGTTTTGCAGCTAGCGCTGGTTTTTTGGCTATTAGTAGCACGGGCAGGCGCGCTACTGCTATGGCGCTACAGCTACTGGTAAGGGTTTTCCTATATAGGCTGTGTCTCTAATCAAGCTTTGGTCTCAGCTTTTGCTTTCTGCATCGCCAGTGCCACCTTCTGGTCGATAGTGACTTGACTGAACTTCTTTCTCTATCTTTTGGCCTCGGGGTCCTCGTTATAATAGTACTTCCACGTGGCGCCATCCCCGGCGCCGTACACACATCCATATTGCGGCCGCCGGCCGGGCGGGTGTCCCATCATTATGTTCATGGCCCGGTTGAAAGGAGTGTCCCACTTGTACTTCACCGACGACTGAGTCGACTGAGTCGATGAGTCGCTTTCGACCGCAAGCTTGTGTTGCTCTCTCTGCAAAATGGACTGTGAATCATTTACGAATGCGACTAGAATGTAGTAGACTTCATTGATTAGAAGCTAATATGTAAGGTGGTAAAAGGATAATTACCAGTAATCTCATGAATTTCCTAGTCGGCCCGTCGGTGAAAAAAATTCTTTTTTTTGGGGTCACAAGAGAATCGGGCCCTGATGAGGTCGTGCTCCGGCTGGTCGGTGAACTCAGCCAATGGGTCTGGGATCCCCTGACGTTCCCGTTCTGCGTCCTCCTTAGCGCACACGGGCCTCTTTCCCGTGTAACCACGACTTCCAAGGCGGTGGTTCCCCATGTTCTTTGCCTGCAGTTGCTTGCCTCTCTCCGACCTGGCCTTGGCAGCTTCTTCATTGCAAGTCTCCTTGAACTTTTCAAAGTCCTCTATCGTAATTTTAAAATTGTCTACAACAATCTCGGCGTAGGTTTCATGGTCAACTTCAATTGCCCTTTTCACCCTAGTTTTCCAAGCACTCAATGCGTTGCTGAATTTCCCTAGGGCTTTGTTGTTGATTTTCTTCATGGCATCATCATCCGATGGGTCGACATCGTCATTCCGATCGGGGAACAGGAATCTTGCGTGCAACCTAGTTAGGAGCAGCTTCTTCAAATTTTCATTCTTCCGTATTTTCGTGGTGTTGATGTTAGCTTTATCCCGTAGGATGCATGCTAGTTGGTTGCCGTAACACGCTGCCACTTCCTGCGGCTCTATTGGCTCGAACTCGCCAGGGTGCACCGTCGTGACCACCAGTCTTCCGGTGCCGAGCTCATTTCGGCGCCGTGTCCTCTTTTCCTTCTTTCCCTCACTGGCTTGGGAGGTCCCACCTTCCGTGCTGTAGTTAGGAACATCATCAGCGCCAGTCTCAGTGCCGGTGTCATTGGTGGCATCAGTGCAGCGCCGGCGCCACCACCGTCGTCATCCGTCATGACAAGGGGTTCCTGACACCCAGCTTGCTGTCTCTCCTGATCCACCAGAAAGTCGAGGTAGGCGTGTGCTCGACCTAATTGGGACTGAGAACCTCCGGCCTCATCGGTGTCGGTCATGTTTCCTAGGGCTCAATGTCGTAGTCGTTTAATTATCAAGCTTTATATAATAAAGTGAATAATAATAAAAAGTGACCTTTGTTTTGCCGGAAATGTCGTTTCATTCCTGTCGCAACAAATCTCAAGCACTCGATAGGTCCAACTTTCTAGCACAAGTCATGCCGAAATTCACGGAAAATTTCGGCATGACCTTTGCTAGAAAATGCACATATAGAGCGTCTGAAATTTGCCGGAATGGAAATGAATCAAAATTTCCGGCAAAACGTAGGTCACTTAGCAATCGGTTTCCAGCAAAACAAGCACATACATAGTAGCAGCAACATAAGCTGCAAAAGTGATAACTGGCATTCTACAGTGCTGCAAAAGTGATAATCAACAGCTCTGGCATTCTAACACCACACATCTTGCTCCAGCATTTAATATTATTTTTCATCTGCTTTGATATAATAAACAGTACTAACATTTTCAGTCCACACACTCTGAAAATATCTCCTAAACACCTCGTAAGAGGCCACTAGAGCCAGTAATACAGCAACATAATACAACAACATAGATTAGCAACTCTGAAACTTAGAGGCCACAACAGCAACATAATACACCTCCTAAACACTCTGAAACTTATACACAGGAAAAATAGGTAAACCCACAACCCAACATAATACTTGTGGAGGCACTATCAAAAGTTTGCCAATACTGGAGCAGGCATAAGAGGCATTAATTAGAGCTAAAATTATCTACCTAAAATGTGCACGGTCGTGATCACCAGCAGCACAACTCACCTATGGCTCGAAGGCAGACCTCCCGTCGAGGCAACAAAGAGGAGCAACAAATCCCAGCAGCAGGAAGAAGAAGCCTCCGGTCGAGGAAGAAGAAGCCTAGCATTGCGAGAAGATCTCAATACACGTTCATAGGAGAGCTATCTATTCTCTTAACTACAAAATTCAGCATTCAATTAATTCATAAGCTTCAAAAGAAACTGAAGTTCAGTAATTCTTGAGTGTAATTCTACTGTTTTCACTGTAACTACTATACAAATGTCTAAGTTTACAGTCTAACTTAGTCTACTGCAATTTACCGAATCAGTTTACTGAAGTTTGCACAGTTATCAAAACTGAAATGTTCAGTTAACTGAAAATTTCAAAAATTTCTGTAACTGAACAGTGTGCTCTAACTGAATTCAAATGAGATCATATTTGTATTCTAGTTTGCTTTGAATTCTGTTAGTGAACAATTTACTGTATTTGTTTTCTAGTTTGCCTTCTCCATCTAAAATGAGATCATATTTCAAATTCAAGTAATAACAGCGGCGGGGGGTCACTGGTGCTCAGGTTACATCCAGGGTACTGCCCTAGGGCGCAGCGGCAGGGGGTCAGGGTCGGGGCCTGGGAGAGGAA
>NW_025229341.1:23732-24328 GCF_018294505.1 Triticum aestivum | reverse complement strand
CTGCCACCCTGTCTATCTTAGGGTAACGCGAGTCGAGGCGGACGTCGTGGCTGTAGCGACGACGGACGCCGAGACGAGCACGTGACACCACTGCCACCCTGTCTATCTTAGGGTAACGCGAGTCGAGTCGGACGTTTACACTGTAGCGATGACGGACGCCGAGACGAGCACGTGGCACCACCGCCACCCTGTCTATCTTAGGGTAACGCGAGTCGAGGTGGACGTCGTAACTGTAGGGACGGCGGACGCCGAGATGAGCACGTGGCACCACCGCCACCCTGTCTATCTTAGGGTAACGCGAGTCGAGGCGGACGTCTACAATGTAGCGACGACGGACGCCGAGACGAGCACGTGGCACCACCGCCACCCTGTCTATCTTAGGGTACCGCGAGTCGAGGTGGACGTCGTCGCGGTAGCGACGACGGACTCCGAGACGAGCACGTGACACGAATGCCACCCTGTCTATCTTATAGTAACGCGAATCGAGGCGGACGTCGTCGCGGTCGCGAGGACGGACGCCGAGACGAGCACGTGATACGAATGCCACCCTGTCTATCTTAGGGTAACGCGAGTCGAGGCGGACGATGTCGAGGTAG
>NW_025229341.1:22830-23722 GCF_018294505.1 Triticum aestivum | reverse complement strand
AGTCGAGGCGGACGTCGTCGCGGTAGCGACAACGGACGCCGAGACGAGCACATGACACCAATGCCACCCTGTCTATCTTAGGGTTACGCGAGTCGAGGCGGACGTCGTCGCGGTAGCGACGACGGACGCCGAGACGAGCACGTGACACCAATGCCACCCTGTCTATCTTAGGGTAACGCGAGTCGAGGCAGACGTCGTGGTTGCAGCGACGAAGGACGCCGAGACGAGCACGTGACACCACTGCCACCCTGTCTATCTTAGGGTAACGCGAGTCGAGGCGGACGTCGTGGCTGCAGCGACGACGGACGGTGAGACGAGCACGTGACACCACTGCCACCCTGTCTATCTTAGGGTAACGCGAGTCGAGGCGGACGTTTACACTGTAGCGACGACGGACGCCGAGACGAGCACGTGGCACCACCGCCACCCTGTCTATCTTAGGGTAACGCGAGTCGAGGCGGACGTCGTCACTGTAGCGACGACGGACGCCGAGATGAGCACGTGGCACCACTGCCACCCTGTCTATATTAGGGTAAAGCGAGTCGAGGCGGACGTCTACAATGTAGCGACGACGAACGCCGAGACGAGCACGTGGCACCACCGCCACCCTGTCTATCTTAGGGTAACGCGAGTCGAGGCGGACATCGTCGCAGTAGCGACGACGGATGCCGAGACGACCACGTGACACCAATGCCACCCTCTCTATCTTAGGGTTACGTGAGTCGAGGCGGATATCGTCGCGGTAGCGACGACGGACGCCGAGACGAGCACGTGACACCAATGCCACCCTGTCTATCTTAGGGTAACGCGAGTCGAGGCGGACGTCGTGGTTGCAGCGACGAAGGACGCCGAGACGAGCACGTGACACCACTGCCACCCTGTCTATCTTAGG
>NW_025229341.1:22020-22548 GCF_018294505.1 Triticum aestivum | reverse complement strand
GACGTCGTCGCGGTAGCGACGACGGACGCCGAGACGAGCACGTGACACCAATGCCACCCTGTCTATCTTAGGGTAACGCGAGTCGAGGCGGACGTCGTGGTTGCAGCGACGAAGGACGCCGAGACGAGCACGTGACACCACGGCCACCCTGTCTATCTTAGGGTAACGCGAGTCGAGGCGGACGTCGTGGCTGTAGCGACGACGGACGCTGAGACGAGCACGTGACACCACCGCCACCCTGTCTATCTTAGGGTAACGCGAGTCGAGGCGGACGTCGTCGCGGTAGCGAGGACGGATGCCGAGACGAGCACGTGACACCAATGCCACCCTGTCTATCTTAGGGTTACGTGAGTCGAGGCGGATATCATCGCGGTAGCGACGACGGATGCCGAGACGAGCACGTGACACCAATGCTACCTTGTTTATCTTAGGTTAACGCGAGTCGAGGCGGACGTCGTCGCGGTAGCGATAGACCGACGCCGAGACGAGCACATGACATGAATGCCACCCTATCTATCTTAAGGTAAC
>NW_025229341.1:21027-21819 GCF_018294505.1 Triticum aestivum | reverse complement strand
GTAGCGACGACGGATGCCGAGACGAGCACGTGACACCAATGCCACCCTTTCTATCCTAGGGTTACGTGAGTCGAGGCGGATATCATCGCGGTAGCGACGACGGATGCCGAGACGAGCACGTGACACCAATGCTACCCTGTTTATCTTAGGTTAACGCGAGTCGAGGCGGACGTCGTCGCGGTAGCGACAGACGGACGCCGAGACGAGCACATGACATGAATGCCACCCTATCTATCTTACGGTAACTCGAGTCGAGGCGGACGTCGTCGCGGTAGCGACAACGGACGCCGAGACGAGCACATGACACCAATGCCACCCTGTCTATCTTAGGGTTACGCGAGTCGAGGCGGACGTCGTCGCGGTAGCGACGACGGACGCTGAGACGAGCACGTGACACCAATGCCAACCTGTCTATCTTAGGGTAACGCGAGTCGAGGCGGACGTCGTGGTTGCAGCGACGAAGGACGCCGAGACGAGCACGTGACACCACTGCCACCCTGTCTATCTTAGGGTAACGCGAGTCGAGGCGGACGTCGTGGCTGTAGCGACGACGGACGCTGAGACGAGCACGTGACACCACTGCCACCCTGTCTATCTTAGGGTAACGCGAGTCGAGTCAGACGTTTACACTGTAGCGACGACGGATGCCGAGACGAGCACGTGGCACCACCGCCACCCTGTCTATCTTAGGGTAACGCGAGTCGAGGCGGACGTCGTAACTGTAGCGACGACGGACGCCGAGATGAGCACGTGGCACTACCGCCACCCTGTCTATCTTAGGGTAATGCGAGT
>NW_025229341.1:16793-18489 GCF_018294505.1 Triticum aestivum | reverse complement strand
AGCGACGACGGACGCCGAGACGAGCACGTGGCACCACCGCCACCCTGTCTATCTTAGGGTGACGCGAGTCGAGGCGGACGTCGTCACTGTAGCGACGACGGACGCCGAGATGAGCACGTGGCACCACCGCCACCCTGTCTATCTTAGGGTAAAGCGAGTCGAGGCGGACGTCTACAATGTAGCGACGACGGACGCCGAGACGAGCACGTGGCACCACCGCCACCCTGTCTATCTTAGGGTAACGCGAGTCGAGGCGGACGTCGTCGCGGTAGCGACGACGGATGCCGAGACGAGCACGTGACACCAATGCCACCCTGTCTATCTTAGGGTTACGTGAGTCGAGGCGGATATCGTCGCGGTAGCGACGACGGATGCCGAGACGAGCACGTGACACCAATACTACCCTGTTTATCTTAGGTTAACGTGAGTCAAGGCGGACGTCGTCGCGGTAGCGACAGATGGACGCCGAGACGAGCACATGACATGAATGCCACCCTATCTATCTTAGGGTAACTCGAGTCGAGGCGGACGTCGTCGCGGTAGCGACAACGGACGCCGAGACGAGAACGTGACACCCCTGCCACCCTGTCTATCTTAGGGTAACGCGAGTCGAGGCGGACGTCGTGGCTGTAGCGACGAAGGACGCCGAGACGAGCACGTGACACCACTGCCACCCTGTCTATCTTAGGGTAACGCGAGTCGAGGCGGACGTTTACACTGTAGTGACGACAGACGCCGAGACGAGCACGTGGCACCACCGCCACCCTGTCTATCTTAGGGTAACGCGAGTCGAGGCGGACGTCTACAATGTAGCGATGGCGGACGCCGAGACGAGCACGTAGCAGCACCGCCACCCTGTCTATCTTAGGGTAACGCGAGTTGAGGCAGACGTCGTCGCGGTAGCGACGACGGACGCCGACACAAGCACGTGATACGAATGCCACCCTGTCTATCTTAGGGTAACGCGAGTCGAGGCGGACGTCGTCGAGGTAGCGACGACGGACGACGAGACGAGCACGTGACACGAATGCCACCGTGTCTATCTTAGGGTTACGCGAGTCGAGGCGGACGTCGTCGCGGTAGGGACCACGGATGCCGAGACGAGCACGTGACACGAATGCCACCCTGTCTATCTCAGGGTAACGCGAGTCGAGGCGGACGTCGTCGAGGTAGCGACGACGGACGACGAGACGAGCACGTGACACCAATGCCACCCTGTCTATCTTAGGGTTACGTGAGTCGTGGCGAACGTCTTCACTGTAGCAACGACGGACGCCGAGATGAGCACGTGGCACCACCGCCACCCTGTCTATCTTAGGGTAACGCGAGTCGAGGCGGACGTCATCGCGGTAGCGACGACGGACGCCGAGACGAGCACGTGGCACCACCGCCACCCTGTCTATCTTAGGGTGACGCGAGTCGAGGCGGACGTCGTCACTGCAGCGACGACGGGCGCCGAGATGAGCACGTGGCACCACCGCCACCCTGTCTATCTTAGGGTAAAGCGAGTCGAGGCGGACGTCTACAATGTAGCGACGACGGACGCCGTGACGAGCACGTGGCACCACCGCCACCCTGTCTATCTTAGGGTAACGCGAGTCGAGGCGGACGTCGTCGCGGTAGCAACGACGGACTCCGAGACGAGCACGTGACACGAATGCCACCCTGTCTATCTTAGGGTAACTCGAGTCGAGGC
>NW_025229341.1:15595-16259 GCF_018294505.1 Triticum aestivum | reverse complement strand
CGGACGTCGTGGTTGCAGCGACGAAGGACGCCGAGACGAGCACGTGACACCACTGCCACCCTGTCTATCTTAGGGTAACGCGAGTCGAGGCGGACGTCGTGGCTGTAGCAACGACGGACGGTGAGACGAGCACGTGACACCACTGTCACCCTGTCTATCTTAGGGTAACGCGAGTCGAGGCGGACGTTTACACTGTAGCGACGACGGACGCCGAGACGAGCACGTGGCACCACCGCCACCCTGTCTATCTTAGGGTAACGCGAGTCGAGGCGGACGTCGTCACTGTAGCGACGACGGACGCCGAGATGAGCACGTGGCACCACCGCCACCCTGTCTATATTAGGGTAAAGCGAGTCGAGGCGGACGTCTACAATGTAGCGACGACGAACGCCGAGACGAGCATGTGGCACCACCGCCACCCTGTCTATCTTAGGGTAACGCGAGTCGAGGCGGACGTCGTCGCAGTAGCGACGACGGATGCCGAGACGACCACGTGACACCAATGCCACCCTGTCTATCTTAGGGTTACGTGAGTCGAGGCGGATATCGTCGCGGTAGCGACGACGGATGCCGAGACGAGCACGTGACACCAATGCTACCCTGTTTATCTTAGGTTAACGCGAGTCGAGGCGGACGTCGTCGCGGCAGCGACAGACGGACGCCG
>NW_025229341.1:13978-14770 GCF_018294505.1 Triticum aestivum | reverse complement strand
GTAGCGACGACGGATGCCGAGACGAGCACGTGACACCAATGCCACCCTTTCTATCCTAGGGTTACGTGAGTCGAGGCGGATATCATCGCGGTAGCGACGACGGATGCCGAGACGAGCACGTGACACCAATGCTACCCTGTTTATCTTAGGTTAACGCGAGTCGAGGCGGACGTCGTCGCGGTAGCGACAGACGGACGCCGAGACGAGCACATGACATGAATGCCACCCTATCTATCTTACGGTAACTCGAGTCGAGGCGGACGTCGTCGCGGTAGCGACAACGGACGCCGAGACGAGCACATGACACCAATGCCACCCTGTCTATCTTAGGGTTACGCGAGTCGAGGCGGACGTCGTCGCGGTAGCGACGACGGACGCTGAGACGAGCACGTGACACCAATGCCAACCTGTCTATCTTAGGGTAACGCGAGTCGAGGCGGACGTCGTGGTTGCAGCGACGAAGGACGCCGAGACGAGCACGTGACACCACTGCCACCCTGTCTATCTTAGGGTAACGCGAGTCGAGGCGGACGTCGTGGCTGTAGCGACGACGGACGCTGAGACGAGCACGTGACACCACTGCCACCCTGTCTATCTTAGGGTAACGCGAGTCGAGTCAGACGTTTACACTGTAGCGACGACGGATGCCGAGACGAGCACGTGGCACCACCGCCACCCTGTCTATCTTAGGGTAACGCGAGTCGAGGCGGACGTCGTAACTGTAGCGACGACGGACGCCGAGATGAGCACGTGGCACTACCGCCACCCTGTCTATCTTAGGGTAATGCGAGT
>NW_025229341.1:3626-13153 GCF_018294505.1 Triticum aestivum | reverse complement strand
ACAGACGGACGCCGAGACGAGCACATGACATGAATGCCACCCTATCTATCTTAGGGTAACTCGAGTCGAGGCGGACGTCGTCGCGCTAGCGACAACGGACGCCGAGACGAGCACATGACACCAATGCCACCCTTTCTATCTTAGGGTTACGCGAGTGGAGGCGGACGTCGTCGCGGTAGCGACGACGGACGCCGAGACGAGCACGTGACACCAATGCCACCCTGTCTATCTTAGGGTTGAAGGAAATATGCCCTAGAGGCAATAATAAAGTATTATATATTTCCTTATATCATGATAAATGTTTATTATTCATGCTAGAATTGAATTAACCGGAAACATAATACATGTGTGAATACATAGACAAACAGAGTGTCAGTAGTATGCCTCTGCTTAACTAGCTCGTTAATCAAAGATGGTTATGTTTCCTAGCCATAGACATGAGTTGTCATTTGATTAACGGGATCACCTCATTAGGAGAATGACGTGATTGACATGACCCATTACGTTAGCTTAGCACCCGATCGATTAGTATGTTGCTATTGCTTTCTTCATGACTTATACATGTTCCTATGACTATGAGATTATGCAACTCCCGTTTACCGGAGGAACACTTTGTGTGCTACCAAACGTCACAACGTAACTGGGTGATTATAAAGGTGCTCTACAGGTGTCTTCAAAGGTACTTGTTGGGTTGGCGTATTTCGAGACTAGGATTTGTCACTCCGATTGTCGGAGAGGTATCTCTGGGCCCACTCGGTAATGCACATCACTATAAGCCTTGCAAGCATTGTGACTAATGAGTTAGTTGCGGGATGATGTATTACGAAACGAGTAAAGAGACTTGCCGGTAACGAGATTGAACTAGGTATCGAGATACCGACGATCGAATCTCGGGCAAGTAACATACCGATGACAAAGGGAACAACGTATGTTGTTATGCGGTCTGACCGATAAAGATCTTCCTAGAATATGTGGGAGCCAATATGGGCATCCAGGTCCCGCTATTGTTTATTGACCAGAGAGGTGTCTCGGTCATGTCTACATAGTTCTCGAACCCAAAGGGTCCGCACGCTTAAAGTTACGATGACAGTTTTATTATGAGTTTATATGTATTGATGTACCGAAGGTTGTTCGGAGTCCCGGATGTGATCACGGACATGATGAGGAGTCTCGAAATGGTCGAGACGTAAAGATTGATATATTGGACGACTATATTCGGACACCGGAAATGTTCCGGAGAAGTTTCGGATTAAACCGGAGTGCCGGAGGGTTACAGGAACCCCCCGGGGGAAGTATTGGGCCTTAGTGGGCCTTGAGGGGAGAGAGAGAGGGCAGCAACCAGGAGGTGGTGCGTCCCCTCCCAGGAGGAGTCCTAGTTGGACTAGGAGAGGGGGGCGCAGCCCCCTTTCCCTCTCCCTCTCCCTCTCTTTCCTTCCCCCTTCTTTTCCTAGTAGGACTAGGAAAGGGGAGTCCTACTCCTACTAGGAGGAGGACTCCCCCCCTCTCCTTGGCGCGCCCATAGGCAGCCGGCCTCCCCCTTGCTCCTTTATATACGGGGGCAGGGGGGCACCTCTAAACACACTTGATATACGATATTTTAGCCGTGTGCGGTGCCCCCCTCCACCAGATTACACCTCGATAATACCGTCGCGGAGCTTAGGCGAAGCCCTGCGTCGGTGGAACATCATCATCGTCACCATGCCGTCGTGCTGACGAAACTCTCCCTCAACACTCGGCTGGATCGGAGTTCGAGGGACGTCACCGAGCTGAACGTGTGTAGAACTTCGGAGGTTCCGTGCGTTCGGTACTTGATCGGTCGGATCGTGAAGACGTACGACTACATCAACCGCGTTGTGATAACGCTTCCGCTGTTGGTCTACGAGGGTACGTGGACAACACTCTCCCCTCCCGTTGCTATGCATCACCATGATCTTGCGTGTGCGTAGGATTTTTTTTTTGAAATTACTACGTTCCCCAACAGTGGCATCCGAGCCTGGTTTTATGCGTTGATGCTATGCACGAGTAGAACACAAGTGAGTTGTGGGCGATATAAGTCATACTGCTTACCAGCATGTCATACTTTGGTTCAGCGGTATTGTGAGATGAAGCGGCCCGGACCGACATTACGCGTACGCTTACGCGAGACTGGTTTCACCGTTCGGAGCACTTGTTGCTTAAAGGTGACTGGCGGGTGTCTGTCTCTCTCACTTTAGTTGAACCGAGTGTGGCTACGCCCGGTCCTTGCGAAGGTTAAAACAGCACCAACTTGATAAACTATCGTTGTGGTTTTGATGCGTAGGTAAGAACGGTTCTTGCTAAGCCCGTAGCAGCCACGTAAAATATGCAACAACAAAGTAGAGGTCGTCTAACTTGTTTTTGCAGGGCATGTTGTGATGTGATATGGTCAAGACATGATGTGATATAATGTGTTGTATGAGATGATCATGTTTTGTAACCGAGTTATCGGCAACTGGCAGGAGCCATATGGTTGTCGCTTTATTGTATGAGATGCAATTGCCATGTAATAGTTTTACTTTATCACTAAGCGATAGCGATAGTCGTAAAAGCAATAAGTTGGCGAGACAACAACGATACTACGATGGAGATCAAGGTGTCGAGCCGGTGACGATGGTGATCATGATGGTGCTTCGGAGATGGAGATCACAAGCACGGTGCTTCGGAGACTGAGATCACAAGCACAAGATGATGATGGCCATATCATATCACTTATATTGATTGCATGTGATGTTAATCCTTTATGCATCTTATCTTGCTTTGATTGACGGTAGCATTATAAGATGATCTCTCACAAAAATTTCAAGATAAAAGTGTTCTCCCTGAGTATGCACCGTTGCAAAAGTTCTTCGTGCTGAGACACCACGTGTTAATCGGGTGTGATAGGCTCTACGTTCAAATACAACGGGTGCAAAACAGTTGCACACGCGGAATACTCAGGTTAAATTTGACGAGCCTAGCATATGTACAGATATGGCCTCGGAACACAGAGACCGAAAGGCCGAGCGTGAATCATATAGTAGATATGATCAACATAGTGATGTTCACCATTGAAACTACTCCATCTCACGTGTTAATCGGACATGGTTTAGTTGCTCTGGATCACGTAATCACTTAGATGATTAGAGAGATGTCTATCTAAGTGGGAGTTCTTAAGTAATATGATTAATTGAACTTAAATTTATCATGAACTTAGTACCTGATAGTATCTTGCTTGTCTATGTTAATTGTAGATATATGGCCCGTGCTGTTGTTCCGTTGAATTTTAATGCGTTCCTTGAGAAAGCTAAGTTGAAAGATGATGGCAGCAATTACACGGACTGGGTCCGTAACTTGAGGATTATCCTCATTGCTGCACAGAAGAATTACGTCCTGGAAGCACCGCTAGGTGCCAGGCCTCCTGCAAGAGCTACGCCAGAAGTTATGAACGTCTGGCAAAGCAAAGCTGACGACTACTCAATAGTTCAGTGTGCCATGCTTTACGTCTTAGAACCGGGACTTCAACGACGTTTTGAACGTCATGGAGCATATGAGATGTTCCGGGAGTTGAAGTTAATATTTCAAGCAAATGCCCGGATTGAGAGATATGAAGTCTCCAATAAGTTCTATAGCTGCAAGATGGAAGAGAATAGTTCTGTCAGTAAGCATATACTCAGAATGTCTGGGTATAATAATCACTTAATTCAACTGGGAGTTCAACTTCCGGATGATTGCGTCATTGACAGAATTCTTCAATCACTGCCACCAAGCTACAAGAGCTTCGTGATGAACTATAACATGCAAGGGATGAATAAGACGATTCCCGAGCTCTTCGCAATGCTAAAGGCAGCGGAGGTAGAAATCAAAAAGGAGCATCAAGTGTTGATGGTCAGTAAAACCACTAGTTTCAAGAAAAAGGGCAAAGGGAAGAAGAAAGGGAACTTCAAGAAGAATAGCAAGCAAGTTGCTGTTCAGGAGAAGAAACCCAAGTCTGGACCTAAGCCTGAAACTGAGTGCTTCTACTGTAAGCAGACTGGCCACTGGAAGCGGAACTGCCCCAAGTATTTGGCGGATAAGAAGGATGGCAAGGTTAACAAAGGTATATGTGATATACATGTTATTGATGTGTACCTTACTAATACTCGCAGTAGCACCTGGGTATTTGATACTGGTTCTGTTGCTAATATTTGCAACTCGAAACAGGGGCTACGGATTAAGCAAACTTTGGCTAAGGACGAGGTGACGATGCGCGTGGGAAATGGTTACAAAGTCGATGTGATCGCCGTCGGCACGCTACCTCTACATCTACCTTCGGGATTAGTTTTAGACCTAAATAATTGTTATTTGGTGCCAGCGTTGAGCATGAACATTATATCTGGATCTTGTTTAATGCGAGACGGTTATTCATTTAAATCAGAGAATAATGGTTGTTCTATTTATATGAATAATATCTTTTATGGTCATGCACCCTTGAAGAGTGGTCTATTTTTAATGAATCTCGATAGTAGTGATACACATATTCATAATGTTGAAGCCAAAAGATGCAGAGTTAATAATGACAGTGCAACTTATTTGTGGCACTGCCGTTTGGGTCATATCGGTGTAAAGCGCATGAAGAAACTCCATACTGATGGAATTTTGGAATCACTTGATTTTGAATCACTTGGTACTTGCGAACCGTGCCTTATGGGCAAGATGACAAAAACACCGTTCTCCGGAACTATGGAGAGAACAACAGATTTGTTGGGAATCATACATACAGATGTATGTGGCCCGATGAATATTGAAGCTCGTGGCGGATATCGTTATTTTCTCACCTTCACAGATGATTTGAGCAGATATGGGTATATCTACTTAATGAAACATAAGTCAGAAACATTTGAAAAGTTCAATGAATTTCAGAGTGAAGTTGAAAATCATCGTAACAAGAAAATAAAATTCCTACGATCTGATCGTGGAGGGGAATATTTGAGTCACGAGTTTGGTCTACATTTGAAACAATGCGGAATAGTTTCGCAACTCACGCCACCCGGAACACCACAGCGTAATGGTGTGTCTGAACGTCGTAATCGTACTTTATTAGATATGGTGCGAACTATGATGTCTCTTACTGAGTTACCGCTATCATTTTGGGGTTATGCTTTAGAGACAGCTGCATTCACTCTAAATAGGACACCATCGAAATCCGTTGAGACGACGCCTTTTGAACTATGGTTTGGCAAGAAACCAAAGTTGTCGTATCTTAAAGTTTGGGGTTGCGATGCTTATGTGAAGAAACTTCAACCTGATAAGCTCGAGCCTAAATCGGAGAAATGTGTCTTCATAGGATACCCAAAGGAGACCGTTGGGTACACCTTCTATCACAGATCCGAAGGCAAGATATTTGTTGCTAGAAATGGATCGTTTCTAGAGAAGGAGTTTCTCTCAAAAGATGTGAGTGGAAGGAAAGTAGAACTTGATGAGGTAACCGTACCTGCTCCCTTATTGGAAAGTAGATCATCGCAGAGATCAGTTTCCGCGACATCTACACCAAGTAGTGAGGAAGTTAATGATAATGATCATGAAACTTCAGATCAAGTTATTACTGAACTTCGTAGGTCAACTAGATCAAGATCCGCACCAGAGTGGTACGGTAATCCTGTTCTGGAGGTCATGTTACTAGACCATGGCGAACCTACGAACTATGAAGAAGCGATGGTGAGCCCAGATTCCGCAAAATGGCTTGAAGCCATGAAATCCGAGATGGGATCCATGTATGAGAACAAAGTATGGACTTTGGTTGACTTGCCCGATGGTCGGCAAGCCATTGAAAATAAATGGATCTTTAAGAAGAAGACTGACGCTGATGGTAATGTTACTGTCTATAAAGCTCGACTTGTTGCGAAAGGTTTTCGACAAGTTCAAGGAATTGACTACGATGAGACCTTCTCACCCGTAGCGATGCTTAAGTCTGTCCGAATCATGTTAGCAATTGCCGCATTTTATGATTATGAAATTTGGCAAATGGATGTCAAAACTGCGTTCCTGAATGGATTTTTGGAAGAAGAGTTGTATATGATGCAACCGGAAGGTTTTGTCGATCCAAAGGGAGCTAACAAAGTGTGCAAGCTCCAGCGATCCATTTATGGACTGGTGCAAGCCTCTCGGAGTTGGAATAAACGCTTTGATAGTGTGATCAAAGCATTTGGTTTTATACAGACTTTTGGAGAAGCTTGTATTTACAAGAAAGTGAGTGGGAGCTCGATAGCATTTCTGATATTATATGTGGATGACATATTACTGATTGGAAATAATATAGAATTTCTGGATAGCATAATGGGAAACTTGAATAAGAGTTTTTCAATGAAAGACCTCGGTGAAGCTGCATATATATTAGGCATTAAGATCTATAGAGATAGATCAAAACGCTTAATTGGACTTTCACAAAGCACATACCTTAACAAAGTTTTGAAGAAGTTCAAAATGGATCAAGCAAAGAAAGGGTTCTTGCCTGTACTACAAGGTGTGAGATTGAGTAAGACTCAATGCCCGACCACTGCAGAAGATAGAGAGAAAATGAAAGATGTTCCCTATGCTTCAGCCATAGGCTCTATCATGTATGCAATGCTGTGTACCAGACCTGATGTGTCCCTAGCTATAAGTTTAGCAGGGAGGTACCAAAGTAATCCAGGAGTGGATCACTGGACAGCGGTCAAGAACATCCTGAAATACCTGAAAAGGACTAAGGATATGTTTCTCGTATATGGAGGTGACAAAGAGCTCATCGTAAGGGGTTACGTTGATGCAAGCTTTGACACTGATCCGGACGATTCGAAATCGCAAACCGGATACGTATTTACATTGAACAGTGGAGCTATTAGTTGGTGCAGTTCCAAGCAAAGTGTCGTGGCGGGATCTACGTGTGAAGCGGAATACATAGCTGCTTCGGAAGCAGCGAATGAAGGAGTCTGGATGAAGGAGTTCATATCCGATCTAGGTGTCATACCTAGTACATCGGGACCAATGAAAATCTTTTGTGATAATACTGGTGCAATTGCCTTAGCAAAGGAATCCAGATTTCACAAGAGAACCAAGCACATCAGAAGATGCTTCAATTCCATCCGGGATTTAGTCCAGGTGGGAGACATAGAAATTTGCAAGATACATATGGATCTGAATGTAGCAGATCCGTTAACTAAGCCTCTTCCACGAGCAAAACATGATCAGCACCAAGACTCCATGGGTGTAAGAATCATTACTATGTAATCTAGATTATTGACTCTAGTGCAAGTGGGAGACTGAAGGAAATATGCCCTAGAGGCAATAATAAAGTATTATATATTTCCTTATATCATGATAAATGTTTATTATTCATGCTAGAATTGTATTAACCGGAAACATAATACATGTGTGAATACATAGACAAACAGAGTGTCACTAGTATGCCTCTGCTTAACTAGCTCGTTAATCAAAGATGGTTATGTTTCCTAGCCATAGACATGAGTTGTCATTTGATTAATGGGATCACCTCATTAGGAGAATGACGTGATTGACATGACCCATTACGTTAGCTTAGCACCCGATCGATTAGTATGTTGCTATTGCTTTCTTCATGACTTATACATGTTCCTATGACTATGAGATTATGCAACTCCCGTTTACCGGAGGAACACTTTGTGTGCTACCAAACGTCACAACGTAACTGGGTGATTATAAAGGTGCTCTACAGGTGTCTTCAAAGGTACTTGTTGGGTTGGCGTATTTCGAGACTAGGATTTGTCACTCCGATTGTCGGAGAGGTATCTCTGGGCCCACTCGGTAATGCACATCACTATAAGCCTTGCAAGCATTGTGACTAATGAGTTAGTTGCGGGATGATGTATTACGAAACGAGTAAAGAGACTTGCCGGTAACGAGATTGAACTAGGTATCGAGATACCGACGATCGAATCTCGGGCAAGTAACATACCGATGACAAAGGGAAAAACGTATGTTGTTATGCTGTCTGACCGATAAAGATCTTCGTAGAATATGTGGGTGCCAATATGGGCATCCAGGTCCCGCTATTGGTTATTGACCAGAGAGGTGTCTCGGTCATGTCTACATAGTTCACGAACCCAAACGGTCCGCACGCTTAAAGTTACGATGACAGTTTTATTATGAGTTTATATGTATTGATGTACCGAAGGTTGTTCGGAGTCCCGGATGTGATCACGGACATGATGAGGAGTCTCGAAATGGTCGAGACGTAAAGATTGATATATTGGACGACTATATTCGGACACCGGAAATGTTCCGGAGAAGTTTCGGATTAAACCGGAGTGCCGGAGGGTTACAGGAACCCCCCGGGGGAAGTATTGGGCCTTAGTGGGCCTTGAGGGGAGAGAGAGGGCAGCAACCAGGAGGTGGTGCGCCCCCTCCCAGGAGGAGTCCTAGTTGGACTAGGAGAGGGGGGCGCAGCCCCCTTTCCCTCTCCCTCTCCCTCTCTTTCCTTCCCCCCTTCTTTTCCTAGTAGGACTAGGAAAGGGGAGTCCTACTCCTACTAGGAGGAGGACTCCCCCCCTCTCCTTGGCGCGCCCATAGGCAGCCGGCCTCCCCCTTGCTCCTTTATATACAGGGGCAGGGGGCACCTCTAAACACACTTGATATACGATATTTTAGCCGTGTGCGGTGCCCCCCTCCACCAGATTACACCTCGATAATACCGTCGCGGAGCTTAGGCGAAGCCCTGCGTCGGTGGAACATCGTCACCATGCCGTCATGCTGACGAAACTCTCCCTCAACACTCGGCTGGATCGGAGTTCGAGGGACGTCATCGAGCTGAACGTGTGTAGAACTTCGGAGGTGCCGTGCGTTCGGTACTTGATCGGTCGGATCGTGAAGACGTACGACTACATCAACCGCGTTGAGATAACGCTTCCGCTATCGGTCTACGAGGGTACGTGGACAACACTCTCCCCTCCCGTTGCTATGCATCACCATGATCTTGCGTGTGCGTAGGAATTTTTTTTTGAAATTACTACGTTCCCCAACAAGGGTAACGCGAGTCGAGGCGGACGTCGTGACTGTAGCGACGACGGATGCCGAGACGAGCACGTGACACCACGGCCACCCTCTCTATCTTAGGGTAACGCGAGTCGAGGCGGACGTCTACACTGTAGCGACGACGGACGCCGAGACGAGCACGTGGCACCACCGCCACCCTGTCTATCTTAGGGTAATGCGAGTCGAGGCGGACGATGTCGCGGTAGCGACGACGGACGCCGAGACGAGCACGTGATATGAATGCCACCCTGTCTATCTTAGGGTAACGCGAGTCGAGGCGGACGTCGTCCAGGTAGCGACGACGGACGACGAGACGAGCACGTGACACGAATGCCACCGTGTCTATCTTAGGGTTACGCGAGTCGAGGCGGACGTCGTCGCGGTAGCGACCACGGATGCCGAGACGAGCACGTGACACGAATGCCACCCTGTCTATCTCAGGGTAACGCGAGTCGAGGCGGACGTCGTCGAGGTAGGGACGACGGACAACGAGACGAGCACGTGACACC
>NW_025229341.1:1495-2177 GCF_018294505.1 Triticum aestivum | reverse complement strand
GGTAGCGACAGACGGACGCCGAGACGAGCACGTGACATGAATGCCACCCTTTCTATCTTAGGGTAACTCGAGTCGAGGCGAACGTCATCGCGGTAGCGACGATGGACGCCGAGACAAGCACATGACACCAATGCCACCCTGTCTATCTTAGGGTAACGCGAGTCGAGGCAGACGTCGTCGCGGTAGCGACTACGGATGCCGAGACGAGCACGTGACACCAATGCCACCCTGTCTATCTTAGGGTAACGCGAGTCGAGGCGGATGTCGTAACTGTAGCGACGACGGACGCCGAGATGAGCACGTGGTACCACCGCCACCTTGTCTATCTTAGGGTGACGCGAGTCGAGGCGGACATCGTCGCGGTAGCCACGACGGACGCCGAGACGAGCACGAGATACGAATGCCACCCTGTCTATCTTATGGTATCATGAGTCGAGGCGGACGTCATCGCGGTAGCGACGACGGACGCCGAGACGAGCACGTGACACCAATGCCACCCTGTCTATCTTAGGGTTACGTGAGTCGAGGCGGATGTCGTCGCGGTAGCGACGACGGACGCCGAGACGAGCACGTGACACCAATGCCACCCTGTTTATCTTAGGTTAACGCGAGTCGAGGCGGACGTCGTCGCGGTAGAAACAGACAGACGCCGAGACGAGCACGTGACATGAATGCCACCCTG
>NW_025229341.1:0-843 GCF_018294505.1 Triticum aestivum | reverse complement strand
CGAGTCGAGGCGGACGTCTACACTGTAGCGAAGACGGACGCCGAGACGAGCACGTGGCACCATCGCCACCCTGTCTATCTTAGGGTAACGCGAGTCGAGGCGGACGACGTCGCGGTAGCGACGACGGACGCCGAGACGAGCACGTGACACCAATGCCACCCTGTCTATCTTAGGGTAACGCGAGTCGAGGCAGACGTCGTCGCGGTAGCGACTACGGACGCCGAGACGAGCACGTGACACCAATGCCACCCTGTCTATCTTAGGGTAACGCGAGTCGAGGCGGATGTCGTAACTGTAGCGACGACGGACGCCGAGATGAGCACGTGGCACCACCGCCACCTTGTCTATCTTAGGGTGACGCGAGTCGAGGCGGACATCGTCGCGGTAGCCACGACGGACGCCGAGACGAGCACGAGATACGAATGCCACCCTGTCTATCTTATGGTATCATGAGTCGAGGGGGACGTCATCGCGGTAGCGACGACGGACGCCGAGACGAGCACGTGACACCAATGCCACCCTGTCTATCTGAGGGTTACGTGAGTCGAGGCGGATGTCGTCGCGGTGGCGACGACGGACGCCGAGACGAGCACGTGACACCAATGCCACCCTGTTTATCTTAGGTTAATGCGAGTCGAGGTGGACGTCGTCGCGGTAGCGACAGACAGACGCCAAGACGAGCACGTGACATGAATTCCACCCTGTCTATCTTAGGGTAACTCGAGTCGAGGCGGACGTCGTCGCGGTAGCGACAACGGACGCCGAGACGACCACATGACACCAATGCCACCCTGTCTATCTTAGGGTTACGCGAGTCGAGGCGGACATCGTCGCGGTCGCGAC
>NW_025229340.1:22909-24331 GCF_018294505.1 Triticum aestivum | reverse complement strand
CCGTATGAAACTCTGATACTTCGAAAGAGATTGTCCATTTTGTACACGAATTGCATCCAGTTTTTGCCGTAAACGTCTCAACTTTTTAGGACATTCTATGTTGGTGAAATGATTATACCATGCCAACTTTCAACCATTTCAGAGTTCATTTGTAGAGCTTGTCATTTTCAGGGTCATATAGCTCAAAAAAAATCAGTAAATGCATGAAAAATAACAGATCAAGTCAGAAAGGTTTGAAAATTGATGATGTGGCTTTGAATGGTGCTTTTTGAACACACAAAAAGTCTGGAGTTCAAGTAAGTTGAAAATTATGAAATCCCTCTATAACAGACGAGTTTCTGTATGAAACCATGATACTTCGAAAGAGATTGTCCGTTTTGTACACGAAGTGCATCCAATTTTTGTTGTAACCCTCTCAAGTTTTTAGCACATTCTGTGTGAGTGAAATGATGATACCATGCCAACTTTCAACCTTTTAAGTGTTCATTTGTAGTGCTTTTCATTTTCAGGGTCATATAGCTCAAAAAAATCAGTAAATGCATGAAAAATAACAAATGAAATCAGAAAGGGTTGAAAATTGATGATGTGACATTGAATGGTGCATTTTGAACACACAAAAATCTGGAGTTCAAATAAGTTCAAAAAAATGAAATCCCCATGTAACAGACGAGTTTCCGTATAAAACCCTGATACTTCGAAAGAAATTGTCCGTTTTGTACACGAAGTGCATCCAGTTTTTGCCGTAACCCACCCAACTTTTCAGCACATTCTACGTCGGTGAAATGATGATATCATGCCAACTTTCAACCTTTTCAGAGTTCATTTGTAGTGCTTTTCATTTTCAGGGTCATATAGCTCAAAAAAATAGTAAATGCATGAAAAATAACAAATGAAGTCAGAAAGGGTTGGAAATTGATGATGTGGCTTTGAATGGTGCATTTTGAGCACAATAAAAGTCTAGAGTTCAAAGAAGTTAAAAAAATGAAATCCCTATGTAACAGACGAGTTTCCGTATAAAACCCTGATACTTCGAAAGAGATTGTCCGTTTTGTACACGAAGTGCATCCAGTTTTTGCCGAAACCCTCTCAAATTTTTAGCACATTCTATGTGGATGAAATGATGATACCATGCCAACTTTCAACCTTTTAATTGTTCATTTGTAGTGCTTTTCATTTTCAGGGTCATATAGCTCAAAAAAATCAGTAAATGCAGGAAAAATAACAAATGAAATCAGAAAGGGTTGAAAATTGATGATTTGACTTTGAATGGTGCATTTTGAACACACAAAAATCTGGAGTTCAAATAAGTTCAAAAAAATGAAATCCCCATGTAACAGACGAGTTTCCGTATAAAACCCTGATACTTCGAAAGAGATTGTCCGTTTTGTACACGAAGTGCATCCAGTTTTTATCGAAACACTC
>NW_025229340.1:17164-17765 GCF_018294505.1 Triticum aestivum | reverse complement strand
ATGATGATACCATGCCAACTTTAAACCTTTTCAGAGTTCATGTGTAGTGCTTTTCATATTCAGGGTCATATAGCTAAAAAAAAGTAAATGCATGAAAAGTAACAAATAAAGTCAGAAAGGGTTGAAAATTGATGATGTGGCTTTGAATGGTGCATTTTGAACACACAAAAAGTCTGGAGTTCAAGTAAGTTCAAAAATTGAAACCCCTTTGTAACAGACGAGTTTCCGTATGACACCCTGATACTTCGAACGAGATTGTCCGTTTTGTACACGAAGTGCATCCAGTTTTTGCTGTAACCCTCCCAACTTTTCAGCACATTCTACGTCGGTGAAATGATGATATCATGCCAACTTTCAACCTTTTCAGAGTTCATTTGTAGTGCTTTTCATTTTCAGGGTCATATAGCTCAAAAAAAAATCAGTAAATGCATGAAAAATAATAAATGAAGTCAGAAAGGGATGGAAATTTATTATGTGGCTTTGAATGGTGCATTTTGAACACAATAAAAGTCTAGAGTTCAAAGAAGTTAAAAAAATGAAATCCCTATGTAACAGACGAGTTTCCGTATAAAACCCTGATACTTCGAGACAGATTGTCTGT
>NW_025229340.1:14238-16292 GCF_018294505.1 Triticum aestivum | reverse complement strand
TGCATGAAAAATAACAAATGAAGTCAGAAAGGGTTGAAAATTGATGATGTGGCTTTGAATGGTGCATTTTGAACACACAAAAATCTGGAGTTCAAATAAGTTCAAAAAAATGAAATCCCTTTGTAACATACGAGTTTCCGTATGAAACTCTGATACTTCGAAAGAGATTGTCCATTTTGTACACGAATTGCATCCAGTTTTTGCCGTAAACGTCTCAACTTTTTAGGATATTCTATGTTGGTGAAATGATTATACCATGCCAACTTTCAACCTTTTCAGAGTTCATTTGTAGTGCTTTTCATTTTCAGGGTCATATAGCTCAAAAAAATCAGTAAATGCATGAAAAATAACAGATGAAGTCAGAAAGGTTTGAAAATTGATGATGTGGCTTTGGATGGTGCTTTTTGAACACACAAAAATTCTAGAGTTCAAGTAAGTTGAAAATTTTGAAATCCCTCTATAACAGACGAGTTTCTGTATGAAACCATGATACTTCGAAAGAGATTGTCCGTTTTGTACACGAAGTGCATCCAATTTTTGTTGTAACCCTCTCAAGTTTTTAGCACATTCTGTGTGAGTGAAATGATGATACCATGCCAACTTTCAACCTTTTCAGAGTTCATTTGTAGTGCTTTTCATTTTCAGGGTCATATAGCTCAAAAATATTAGTAAATGCATGAAAAGTAACAAATGAAGTCAGAAAAGGTTGAAAATTGATGATGTGGCTTTGAATGGTGCATTTTGAACACACAAAAAGTCTGGAGTTCACATAAGTTCAAAAAACTGAAATCCCTATGTAACAGAGAAGTTTCCGTATAAAACCCTGATAGTTCGAAAGAGATTGTCCGTTTTGTACACGAAGTGCATCCAGTTTTTCCCGTAACCCTCTCAACTTTATAGCACATTCTATGTGGGTGAAATGATGATACCATGCCAACTTTAAACCTTTTCAGAGTTCATGTGTAGTGCTTTTCATATTCAGGGTCATATAGCTAAAAAAAGTAAATGCATGAAAAGTAACAAATAAAGTCAGAAAGGGTTGAAAATTGATGATGTGGCTTTGAATGGTGCATTTTGAACACACAAAAAGTCTGGAGTTCAAGTAAGTTCAAAAATTGAAACCCCTTTGTAACAGACGAGTTTCCGTATGACACCCTGATACTTCGAACGAGATTGTCCGTTTTGTACACGAAGTGCATCCAGTTTTTGCTATAACCCTCCCAACTTTTCAGCACATTCTACGTCGGTGAAATGATGATATCATGCCAACTTTCAACCTTTTCAGAGTTCATTTGTAGTGCTTTTCATTTTCAGGGTCATATAGCTCAAAAAAAATCAGTAAATGCATGAAAAATAATAAATGAAGTCAGAAAGGGATGGAAATTTATTATGTGGCTTTGAATGGTGCATTTTGAACACAATAAAAGTCTAGAGTTCAAAGAAGTTAAAAAAATGAAATCCCTATGTAACAGACGAGTTTCCGTATAAACCCTGATACTTCGAGACAGATTGTCTGTTTTGTACACGAAGTGCATCCAGTTTTTGCCGTAACCCTATCAACTTTTTAGCACATTCTATGTGGATGAAAAGATGATACCATGCCAACTTTCAACCTTTTAAGAGTTCATTCGTAGTGCTTTTCATTTTCAGGGTCATATAGCTCAAACAAATCAGTAAATGCATGAAAAATAACAAATGAAGTCAGAAAGGGTTGAAAATTGATGATGTGGCTTTGAATGGTGCATTTTGAACACACAAAAATTCTGGAGTTCAAGTAAGTTCAAAAATTGAAATCCATTTGTAACAGACGAGTTTCTGTATGAAACCCTGATACTTCGAACGAGATTGTCCGTTTTGTACACGAAGTGCATCCAGTTTTTCCCCTAACCCTCCCAACTTTTCAGCACATTCTACGTCGGTGAAATGATGATACCATGCCAACTTTCAACCTTTTCAGAGTTCATTTGTAGTGCTTTCCATTTTCAGGGTCATATAGCTCAAAAAATTAGTAAATGCATGAAAAGTAACAAATAAATTCAGAAAGGGTTGAAAAT
>NW_025229340.1:7752-8381 GCF_018294505.1 Triticum aestivum | reverse complement strand
TTAGCACATTCTATGTGGATGAAAAGAGGATACCATGCCAACTTTCAACCTTTTAAGAGTTCATTTGTAGTGCTTTTCATTTTCAGGGTCATATAGCTCAAAAAATCAGTAAATGCATGAAAAATAACAAATGAAATCAGAAAGGGTTGAAAAATTGACGATGTGACTTTGAATGGTGCATTTTGAACACTCAAAAATCTGGAGTTCAAAGAAGTTAAAAAAATGAAATCCCTTTGTAACAGACGAGTTTCCGTATGAAACCTTGATACTTCGAAAGAGATTGTCCGTTTTGTACACGAAGTGCATCCAGTTTTTGCCGTAACCGTCTCAACTTTTTAGGACATTGTATGTGGGTGAAATGATTATACCGTACCAACTTTCAACATTTTCAGAGTTCATTTGTAGAGCTTGTCATTTTCAGGGTCATATAGCTAAAACAAATCAGTAAATGCATGAAAAATAACAGATGAAGTCAGAAAGGTTTGAAAATTGAAGATGTGGCTTTGAATGGTGCATATTGAACACACAAAAATTCTGGAGTTCAAGTAAGTTCAAAAATTGAAATCCATTTGTAACATACGAGTTTCCGTATGAAACCCTGATGCTTCGAACGAGATTGTCCGTTTTGT
>NW_025229340.1:6985-7692 GCF_018294505.1 Triticum aestivum | reverse complement strand
TGAAAAGTAACAAATAAATTCAGAAAGGGTTGAAAATTGATGATGTGGCTTTGAATGGTGCATTTTGAACACACAAAAAGTCTGGAGTTCAAGTAACTTCAAAATTTGTAATCCCTTTGTAGCACACAAGTTTCCGTATGAAACCCTGATACTTCGAATGAGATTGTCCGTTTTGTAAACGAAGTGCATCCAGTTTTTGCCGTAACCCTCCCAACTTTTCAGCACATTCTACGTCGGTGAAATGATGATGTCATGCCAACTTTCAACCTTTTCAGAGTTCATTTGTAGTGCTTTTCATTTTCAGGGTCATATAGCTAAAAAAAATCAGTAAATGCATGAAAAATAACAAATCAAGTCAGAAAGGGTTGGAAATTGATTATGTGGCTTTGAACGGTGCATTTTGAACACAATAAAAGTCTAGAGCTCAAAGAAGTTAAAAAAATGAAATCCCTATGTAACAGACGAGTTTCCGTACAAAACCCTGATACTTCGAAAGAGATTGTCCGTTTTGTACACGAAGTGCATCCAGTTTTTGGCGTAACCCTATCAACTTTTTAGCACATTCTATGTGGATGAAAAGATGATACCATGCCAACTTTCAACCTTTTAAGAGTTCATTTGTAGTCCTTTTCATTTTCAGGGACATATAGCTCAAAAAATCAGTAAATGCATGAAAAATAACAAACGAAATCAGAAAGGGATGAAAA
>NW_025229340.1:880-6603 GCF_018294505.1 Triticum aestivum | reverse complement strand
TACCGTACCAACTTTCAACCTTTTCAGAGTTCATTTGTAGAGCTTGTCATTTTCAGGGTGATATAGCTCAAAAAATCAGTAAATGCATGAAAAATAACAGATGAAGTCAGAAAGGTTTGAAAATTGATGATGTGGCTTTGAATGGTGCATTTTGAACACACAAAATTTTTGGAGTTCAAGTAAGTTCAAAAATTGAAATCCCTTTGTAATAGACGAGTTTCCGTATGAAACCCTGATACTTCGAACTAGATTGTCCGTTTTGTACACGAAGTGCATCCAGTTTTTGCCGTAACCCTCCCAACTTTTCAGCACATTCTACGTCGGTGAAATGATGATATCATGCCAACTATCAACCTTTTCAGAGTTCATTTGTAGTGCTTTTCATTTTCAGGGTCATATAGCTAAAAAAAATTAGTAAATGCAGGAAAAATAACAAATGAAGTCAGAAAGGGTTGGAAATTGATTATGTGGCTTTGAATGGTGCATCTTGAACACAATAAAAGTCTAGAGCTAAAAGAAGTTAAAAAAATGAAATCCATGTGTAACAGACGAGTTTCCGTACAAAACCCTGATACTTCGAAAGAGATTGTCCGTTTTGTACACGAAGTGCATCCTGTTTTTGCCGTAACCCTATCAACTTTTTAGCACATTCTATGTGGATGAAAAGATGATACCATGCCAACTTTCAACCTTTTAAGAGTTCATTTGTAGGGCTTTTCATTTTCAGGGACATATAGCTCAAAAAATCAGTAAATGCATGAAAAATAACAAACGAAATCAGAAAGGGATGAAAATTGACGATGTGACTTTGAATGGTGCATTTTGAACACTCAAAAATCTGGAGTTCAAATAAGTTCAAAAAATGATATCCCTTTATAACAGACGAGTTTCCGTATGAAACACTAATACTTCGAAAGAGATTGTCCGTTTTGTACACGAAGTGTTTCCAGTTTTTGCCGTAACCGTCTCAACTTTTTAGGACATTCTATGTGGGTGAAATGATTATACCGTGCCAACTTTCAACCTTTTCAGAGTTCATTTGTATAGCTTGTCATTTTCAGGGTCATATAGCTCAAAAAATCAGTAAATGCATGAAAAATAACAGATGAAGTCAGAAAGGTTTGAAAATTGATGATGTGGCTTTGAATGGTGCATTTTGAACACACAAATTTTTTGGAGTTCAAGTAAGTTCAAAAATTGAAATCCCTTTGTAACAGACGAGTTTCGGTATGAAACCCTGATACTTCGAACGTGATTGTCCGTTTTGTACAAGAAGTGCATCCAGTTTTTGCCGTAACCCTCCCAACTTTTCAGCACATTCTACGTCGGTGAAATGATGATATCATGCCAACTTTCAGCCTTTTCAGAGTTCATTTGTAGTGCTTTTCATTTTCAGGGTCATATAGCTAAAAAAATCAGTAAATGCATGAAAAATAACAAATGAAGTCAGAAAGGGTTGGAAATTGATTATGTGGCTTTGAATGGTGCATTTTGAACACAATAAAAGTCTAGAGCTCAAAGAAGTTAAAAAAATGAAATCCCTATGTAACAGACGAGTTTCCGTACAAAACCCTGATACTTCGAAAGAGATTGTCCGTTTTGTACACGAAGTGCATCCAGTTTTTGCCGTAACCCTATCAACTTTTTAGCACATTCTATGTGGATGAAAAGATGATACCATGCCAACTTTCAACCTTTTAAGAGTTCATTTGTAGGGCTTTTCATTTTCAGGTACATATAGCTCAAGAAATCAGTAAAGGCATGAAAAATAACAAACGAAATCAGAAAGGGATGAAAATTGACGATGTGACTTTGAATGGTGCATTTTGAACACTCAAAAATCTGGAGTTCAAATAAGTTCAAAAAATGATATCCCTTTGCAACAGACGAGTTTCCGTATGAAACACTTATACTTCGAAAGAGATTGTCCGTTTTGTACACGAAGTGTATCCAGTTTTTGCCGTAACCGTCTCAACTTTTTAGGACATTCTATGTGGGTGAAATGATTATACCGTGCCAACTTTCAACCTTTTCAGAGTTCATTTGTATAGCTTGTCATTTTCAGGGTCATATAGCTCAAAAAATCAGTAAATGCATGAAAAATAACAGATGAAGTCAGAAAGGTTTGAAAATTGATGATGTGGCTTTGAATCGTGCATTTTGAACACACAAATTTTTTGGAGTTCAACTAAGTTCAAAAATTGAAATCCCTTTGTAACAGACGAGTTTCGGTATGAAACCCTGATACTTCGAACGAGATTGTCCGTTTTGTACACGAAGTGCATCCAGTTTTTGCCGTAACCCTCCCAACTTTTCAGCACATTCTACGTCGGTGAAATGATGATATCATGCCAACTTTCAGCCTTTTCAGAGTTCATTTGTAGTGCTTTTCATTTTCAGGGTCATATAGCTCAAAAAAATTAGTAAATGCACGAAAAATAACAAATGAAGTCAGAAAGGGTTGGAAATTGATTATGTGGCTTTGAATGGTGCATTTTGAACACAATAAAAGTCTAGAGTTCAAAGAAGTTAAAAAAATGAAATCCCTATGTAACAGACGAGTTTCTGTACAAAACACTGATACTTCGAAAGAGATTGTCCGTTTTGTACACGAAGTGCATCTAGTTTTTGCCGTAACCCTATCAACTTTTTAGCACATTCTATGTGGACGAAAAGATGATACCATGCCAACTTTCAGCCTTTTAAGAGTTCATTTGTAGTGCTTTTCATTTTCAGGGTCATATAGCTCAAAAAAAAATTAGTAAATGCATGAAAAATAACAAATGAAATCAGAAAGGGTTGAAAATTGACGATGTGACTTTGAATGGTGCATTTTGAACACTCAAATATCTGGAGTTCAAATAAGTTCAAAAAAATTATATCCCTTTGTAACAGACGAGTTTCCGTATAAAACTCTCATACTTCGAAAGAGATTGTTCGTTTTGTACACGAAGTGCATCCAGTTTTTGCCGTAACCGTCTCAACTTTTTAGGACATTCTATGTGGGCGAAATGATTATACCGTACCAACTTTCAACCCTTTCAGAGTTCATTTGTAGAGCTTGTCATTTTCAAGGTCATATAGCTCAAAAAATCAGTAAATGCATGAAACATAACAGATGAAGTCAGAAAGATTTGAAAATTGATGATGTGGCTTTGAATGGTGCATTTTGAACACACAAATTTTTTGGAGTTCAAGTAAGTTCAAAAATTAAAATCCCTTTGTAACAGACGCGTTTCCGTATGAAACCCTGATACTTCGAACGAGATTGTCCGTTTTGTACACGAAGTGCATCCAGTTTTTGCCGTAACCCTCCCAACATTTCAGCACATTCTACGTCGGTGAAATGATGATATCATGCCAACTTTCAACCTTTTCAGAGTTCATTTGTAGTGCTTTTCATTTTCAGGGTCATATAGCTCAAAAAAATCATTAAATGCATGAAAAATAACAAATGAAGTCAGAAAGGGTTGGAAATTGATTATGTTGCTTTGAATGGTGCATTTTGAACACAATAAAAGTCTAGAGTTCAAAGAAGTTAAAAAATGAAATCCCTATGTAACAGACGAGTTTCCGTACAAAACACTGATACTTCGAAACAGATTGTCCGTTTTGTACATGAAGTGCATCCAGTTTTTGTCGTAACCCTATCAACTTTTTAGCACATTCTATGTGGATGAAAAGATGATAACATGCCAACTTTCAGCCTTTTAAGAGTTCATTTGTAGTGCTTTCCATTTTCAGGGTCATATAGCTCAAAAAATTAGTAAATGCCTGAAAAGTAACAAATAAAGTCAGAAAGGGTTGAAAATTGATGATGTGGCTTTGAATGGTGCATTTTGAACACACAAAAATTCTGGAGTTCAAACAAGTTCAAAAATTGAAATCCCTTTGTAACAGACGAGTTTCCGTATGAAACCCTGATACTTCGAACGAGATTGTCCGTTTTGTACACGAGGTGCATCCAGTTTTTGCCGTAACCCTCTCAACTTTTTCGCACATTCTATGCGGGGGAAATGAGGATACCATGCAAACTTTCAACCTTTTCAGAGTTCATTTGTAGTGCTTTCCATTTTCAGGGTCATATAGCTCAGAAAATTAGTAAATGCACGAAAAATAACAAATGAAGTCAGAAAGGGTTGAAAATAAATGATGTGGCTTTGAATGGTGCATTTTGAACACAATAAAAGTCTATAGTTCAAAGAAGTTAAAAAAATGAAATCCCTATGTAACAGACGACTTTTCGTATAAAACCCTGATACTTCGAAACAGATTGTCCGTTTTGTACACGAAGTGCATCCAGTTTTTGCCGTAACCCTATCAACTTTTTAGCACATTCTACGTGGGTGAAATGATGATACCATGCCAACTTTCAGCCTTTTAAGAGTTCATTTGTAGTGCTTTTCATTTTCAGGGTCATATAGCTCAAAAAAAATTAGTAAATGCATGAAAAATAACAAATGAAATCAGAAAGGGTTGAAAATTGACGATGTGACATTGAATGGTGCATTTTGAACACTCAAATATCTGGAGTTCAAATAAGTTCAAAAAAATGATATCCCTTTGTAACAGACGAGTTTCCGTATAAAACCCTCATACTTCGAAAGAGATTGTTCGTTTTGTACACGAAGTGCATCCAGTTTTTGCCGTAACCGTCTCAACTTTTTAGGACATTCTATGTGGGCGAAATGATTATACCTTACCAACTTTCAACCTTTTCAGAGTTCATTTGTGGAGCTTGTCATTTTCAAGGTCATATAGCTCAAAAAATCAGTAAATGCATGAAACATAACAGATGAAGTCAGAAAGATTTGAAAATTGATGATGTGGCTTTGAATGGTGCATTTTGAACACACAAATTTTTTGGAGTTCAAGTAAGTTCAAAAATTGAAATCCCTTTGTAACAGACGCGTTTCCGTATGAAACCCTGATACTTCGAACGAGATTGTCCGTTTTGTACACGAAGTGCATCCAGTTTTTGCCGTAACCCTCCCAACATTTCAGCACATTCTACGTCGGTGAAATGATGATATCATGCCAACTTTCAACCTTTTCAGAGTTCATTTGTAGTGCTTTTCATTTTCAGGGTCATATAGCTCAAAAAAATCATTAAATGCATGAAAAATAACAAATGAAGTCAGAAAGGGTTGGAAATTGATTATGTTGCTTTGAATGGTGCATTTTGAACACAATAAAAGTCTAGAGTTCAAAGAAGTTAAAAAAATGAAATCCCTATGTAACAGACGAGTTTCCATACAAAACACTGATACTTCGAAAGAGATTGTCCGTTTTGTACATGAAGTGCATCCAGTTTTTGTCGTAACCCTATCAACTTTTTAGCACATTCTAGGTGGATGAAAAGATGATAACATGCCAACTTTCAGCCTTTTAAGAGTTCATTTGTAGTGCTTTCCATTTTCAGGGTCATATAGCTCAAAAAATTAGTAAATGCCTGAAAAGTAACAAATAAAGTCAGAAAGGGTTGAAAATTGATGATGTGGCTTTGAATGGTGCATTTTGAACACACAAAAATTCTGGAGTTCAAACAAGTTCAAAAATTGAAATCCCTTTGTAACAGACGAGTTTCCGTATGAAACCCTGATACTTCGAACGAGATTGTCCGTTTTGTACACGAGGTGCATCCAGTTTTTGCCGTAACCCTCTCAACTTTTTCGCACATTCTATGCGGGGGAAATGAGGATACCATGCAAACTTTCAACCTT
>NW_025229340.1:0-644 GCF_018294505.1 Triticum aestivum | reverse complement strand
TTAGTAAATGCACGAAAAATAACAAATGAAGTCAGAAAGGGTTGAAAATAAATGATGTGGCTTTGAATGGTGCATTTTGAACACAATAAAAGTCTATAGTTCAAAGAAGTTAAAAAAATGAAATCCCTATGTAACAGACGACTTTTCGTATAAAACCCTGATACTTCGAAACAGATTGTCCGTTTTGTACATGAAGTGCATCCAGTTTTTGCCATAACCCTATCAACTTCTTAGCACATTCTATGTGGATGAAAAGAGGATACCATGCCAACTTTCAACCTTTTAAGAGTTCATTTGTAGTGCTTTTCATTTTCAGGGTCATATAGCTCAAAAAATCAGTAAATGCATGAAAAATAACAAATGAAATCAGAAAGGGTTGAAAAATTGACGATGTGACTTTGAATGGTGCATTTTGAACACTCAAAAATCTGGAGTTCAAAGAAGTTAAAAAAATGAAATCCCTTTGTAACAGACGAGTTTCCGTATGAAACCTTGATACTTCGAAAGAGATTGTCCGTTTTGTACACGAAGTGCATCCAGTTTTTGCCGTAACCGTCTCAACTTTTTAGGACATTGTATGTGGGTGAAATGATTATACCGTACCAACTTTCAACATTTTCAGAGTTCATTTGTAGAGCTTGTCA
>NW_025229339.1:23792-24346 GCF_018294505.1 Triticum aestivum | reverse complement strand
TTCACGGTCATTTAGCTCTCTAAACAAATCGGTAAATGACTGAAAAATACCAAAGGATGTCAGAAAGTGTTGAAAATTGATGACGTCGCTTTGAATGGTGCGTATGGAACGCAAAAAAAGTCTGGAGTTGTAATAAGTTAAAAAAAATGAAGTGCCAGTGTAACAGATGAGTTCTCGTCCGAAACCCTGATCCTCCGAAAGAAATTGTCCAGTTTGTACACGAAGTGCATCTAGTTTTTACCGTAACCCTCTCTAATCTTTTGCACATGCTATGTGGATGAAATGATGATACCATGCCAAGTTTCGACATTTTCAGAGTTCATTTTGTAGTGATTTTCAATTTCACGGTCATTTAGCTCTGTAAACAAATCGGTAAATGACTGAAAATAGCAAATGATGTCAGAAAGTTTTGAAAATTGATGACATCGCTTTGAATGGTCCGTACGGAACGCAAAAAAGTCTGGAGTTGTAATAAGTTTAAAAGAATGAAGTGCCCATGTAACAGATGAGTTCTCGTCAGAAACCCTGATACATAGAAAGAGATTGTCCAGTTT
>NW_025229339.1:23309-23782 GCF_018294505.1 Triticum aestivum | reverse complement strand
AGTCTGGAGTTGTAATAAGTTAAAAAAATGAAGTGCCAGTGTAACAGATGAGTTCTCGTCAGAAACCCTGATACTCCGAAAGAAATTGTCCAGTTTGTACACGAAGTGCGTCCAGTTTTTGCCGTAACCCTCTCTACTCTTTTGCACATGCTATGTGGGTTAAATGATGATACCATGCCAAGTTTCGACATGTTCAGAGTTCATTTTGTAGTGATTTTCAATTTCACGGTCATTTAGCTCTGTAAACAAATCGGTAAATGACTAAAAAATAGCAAATGATGTCAGAAAGTTTTGAATATTGATGACGTTGCTTTGAATGGTGCGTACGGAACGCAAAAAGTCTGGAGATGTAATAAGTTAAAAAAATGAAGTGCCAGTGTAACATATGAGTTCTCGTCCGAAACCCTGATACTCCGAAAGAGATTGTCCAGTTTGTACACGAAGTGCGTCCAGTTTTTGCCGTTACCATCTCT
>NW_025229339.1:23039-23299 GCF_018294505.1 Triticum aestivum | reverse complement strand
TAGCAAATGATGTCAGAAAGTTTTGAAAATTGATGACGTCGCTTTGAATGGTGCGTACGGAACGCAAAAAAGTCTGGAGTTGTAATAAGTTTAAAAAAATGAAGTGCCCATGTAACAGATGAGTTCTCGTCCGAAACCCTAATACTTCGAAAGAGATTGTCCAGTTTGTACACGAAGTGCCTCCAGTTTTTGCCGTAACCCTCTCTACTCTTTTGCACATGCTATGTGGGTGAAATGATGATACCATGCCAAGTTTCGAC
>NW_025229339.1:22012-23029 GCF_018294505.1 Triticum aestivum | reverse complement strand
TCTAGTTTTTACCGTAACCCTCTCTAATCTTTTGCACATGCTATGTGGATGAAATGATGATACCATGCCAAGTTTCGACATTTTCAGAGTTCATTTTGTAGTGATTTTCAATTTCACGGTCATTTAGCTCTGTAAACAAATCGGTAAATGACTGAAAATAGCAAATGATGTCAGAAAGTTTTGAAAATTGATGACATCGCTTTGAATGGTCCGTACGGAACGCAAAAAAGTCTGGAGTTGTAATAAGTTTAAAAGAATGAAGTGCCCATGTAACAGATGAGTTCTCGTCAGAAACCCTGATACATAGAAAGAGATTGTCCAGTTTGTACACGAAGTGCGTCCAGTTTTTGCCGTAACCCTCTCTACTCTTTTGCACATGCTATGTGGGTGAAATGATGATACCATGCCAAGTTTCGACATTTTCAGAGTTCATTTTGTAGTGATTTTCAATTTCACGGTCATTTAGCTCTCTAAACAAATCGGTAAATGACTGAAAAATAGCAAATGATGTGACAAAGTGTTGAAAATTGATGACGTCGCTTTGAATGGTGCGTACGGAACGCAAAAAGTCTGGAGATGTAATAAGTTAAAAAAAATGAAGTGCCAGTGTAACATATGAGTTCTCGTCCGAAACCCTGATACTCCGAAAGAGATTGTCCAGTTTGTACACGAAGTGCGTCCAGTTTTTGCCGTTACCATCTCTACTCTTTTGCACATGCTATGCGGGTGAAAAGATGATACCATGCCAAGTTTCGACATGTTCAGAGTTCATTTTGTAGTGATTTTCAATTTCACGGTCATTTAGCTCTCTAAACAAATCGGTAAATGACTAAAAATTAGCAAATGATGTCAGAAAGTTTTGAAAATTGATGACGTCGCTTTGAATGGTGCGTACGGAACGCAAAAAAGTCTGGAGTTGTAATAAGTTTAGAAAAATGAAGTGCCCATGTAACAGATGAGTTCTCGTCCGAAACCCTAATACTTCGAAAGAGATTGTCCAGTTTGTACACGAAGTGC
>NW_025229339.1:21158-22002 GCF_018294505.1 Triticum aestivum | reverse complement strand
GCTTTGAATGGTGCGTACGGAACGCAAAAAAGTCTGGAGTTGTAATAAGTTTAAAAAAATGAAGTGCCCATGTAACAGATGAGTTCTCGTCCGAAACCCTAATACTTCGAAAGAGATTATCCAGTTTGTACACGAAGTGCCTCCAGTTTTTGCCGTAACCCTCTCTACTCTTTTGCACATGTTATGTGGATGAAATGATGATACCATGCCAAGTTTCGACATTTTCAGAGTTCATTTTGTAGTGATTTTCAATTTCACGGTCATTTAGCTCTCTAAACAAATCGGTAAATGACTGAAAACTAGCAAAGGATGTCAGAAAGTGTTGAAAATTGATGACGTCGCTTTGAATGGTCCGTATGGAACACAAAAAAAGTCTGGAGTTGTAATAAGTTAAAAAAATGAAGTGCCAGTGTAACAGATGAGTTCTCGTCAGAAACCCTGATACTCCGAAAGAAATTGTCCAGTTTGTACACGAAGTGCGTCCAGTTTTTGCCGTAACCCTCTCTACTCTTTTGCACATGCTATGTGGGTTAAATGATGATACCATGCCAAGTTTCGACATGTTCAGAGTTCATTTTGTAGTGATTTTCAATTTCACGGTCATTTAGCTCTGTAAACAAATCGGTAAATGACTAAAAAATAGCAAATGATGTCAGAAAGTTTTGAATATTGATGACGTTGCTTTGAATGGTGCGTACGGAACGCAAAAAGTCTGGAGATGTAATAAGTTAAAAAAATGAAGTGCCAGTGTAACATATGAGTTCTCGTCCGAAACCCTGATACTCCGAAAGAGATTGTCCAGTTTGTACACGAAGTGCGTCCAGTTTTTGCCGTTACCATCTCT
>NW_025229339.1:20131-21148 GCF_018294505.1 Triticum aestivum | reverse complement strand
ACCATGCCAAGTTTCGACATGTTCAGAGTTCATTTTGTAGTGATTTTCAATTTCACGGTCATTTAGCTCTCTAAACAAATCGGTAAATGACTAAAAATTAGCAAATGATGTCAGAAAGTTTTGAAAATTGATGACGTCGCTTTGAATGGTGCGTACGGAACGCAAAAAAGTCTGGAGTTGTAATAAGTTTAAAAAAATGAAGTGCCCATGTAACAGATGAGTTCTCGTCCGAAACCCTAATACTTCGAAAGAGATTGTCCAGTTTGTACACGAAGTGCCTCCAGTTTTTGCCGTAACCCTCTCTACTCTTTTGCACATGCTATGTGGGTGAAATGATGATACCATGCCAAGTTTCGACATGTTCAGAGTTCATTTTGTAGTGATTTTCAATTTCACGGTCATTTAGCTCTCTAAACAAATCGGTAAATGACTGAAAAACACCAAAAGATGTCAGAAAGTGTTGAAAATTGATGACGTCGCTTTGAATGGTGCGTATGGAACGCAAAAAAAGTCTGGAGTTGTAATAAGTTAAAAAAATGAAGTGGCAGTGTAACAGATAAGTTCTCGTCCGAAACCCTGATACTCAGAAAGAAATTGTCCAGTTTGTACACGAAGTGCGTCTAGTTTTAACCGTAACCCTCTCTAATCTTTTGCACATGCTATGTGGATGAAATGATGATACCATGCCAAGTTTCGACATTTTCAGAGTTCATTTTGTAGTGATTTTCAATTTCACGGTCATTTAGCTCTCTAAACAAATCGGTAAATGACTGAAAACTAGCAAAAGATGTCAGAAAGTGTTGAAAATTGATCACGTCGCTTTGAATGGTCCGTATGGAACACAAAAAAAGTCTGGAGTTGTAATAAGTTAAAAAAATGAAGTGCCAGTGTAACAGATGAGTTCTCGTCAGAAACCCTGATACTCCGAAAGAAATTGTCCAGTTTGTACACGAAGTGCGTCCAGTTTTTGCCGTAACCCTCTCTACTCTTTTGCACATGCTATGTGGGTTAAATGAT
>NW_025229339.1:15293-16441 GCF_018294505.1 Triticum aestivum | reverse complement strand
CCTGATACTCCGAAAGAAATTGTCCAGTTTGTACACGAAGTGCGTCTAGTTTTTACCGTAACCCTCTCTAATCTTTTGCACATGCTATGTGGATGAAATGATGATACCATGCCAAGTTTCGACATTTTCAGAGTTCATTTTGTAGTGATTTTCAATTTCACGGTCATTTAGCTCTCTAAACAAATCGGTAAATGACTGAAAAATAGCAAATGATGTCAGAAAGTTTTGAAAATTGATGACGTCGCTTTGAATGGTCCGTACGGAACGCAAAAAAGTCTGGAGTTGTAATAAGTTTAAAAAAATGAAGTGCCCATGTAACAGATGAGTTCTCGTCAGAAACCCTGATACTTCGAAAGAGATTGTCTAGTTTGTACACGAAGTGCGTCCAGTTTTTGCCGTAACCCTCTCTACTCTTTTGCACATGCTATGTGGGTGAAATGATGATACCATGCAAAGTTTCGACATTTTCAGAGTTCATTTTGTAGTGATTTTCAATTTCACGGTCATTTAGCTCTCTAAACAAATCGGTAAATGACTAAAAAATAGCAAATGATGTGACAAAGTGTTGAAAATTGATGACGTCGCTTTGAATGGTGCGTACGGAACGCAAAAATAGTCTGGAGTTGTAATAAGTTTAAAAAAATGAAGTGCCAGTGTAACAGATGAGTTCTCGTCCGAAACCCTGATACTCCGGAAGAGATTGTCCAGTTTGTACACGAAGTGCGTCCAGTTTTTGCCGTAACCCTCTGTACTCTTCACATGCTATGTGGGTGAAATGATGATACCATGCCAAGTTTTGGACATTTTCAGAGTTCATTTTGTAGTGATTTTCAATTTCACGGTCATTTAGCTCTGTAAACAAATCGGTAAATGACTAAAAAATAGCAAATGATGTCAGAAAGTTTTCAATATTGATGACGTCGCTTTGAATGGTGCGTACGGAACGCAAAAAAGTCTGGAGATGTAATAAGTTAAAAAAATAAAGTGCCAGTGTAACAGATGAGTTCTCGTCCGAAACCCTGATACTCCGAAAGAGATTGTCCAGTTTGTACATGAAGTGCGTCCAGTTTTTGCCGTAACCCTCTCTAATCTTTTGCACATGCTATGTGGGTGAAATGATGATACCATGCCAAGTTTCGACATTTTCA
>NW_025229339.1:11709-14000 GCF_018294505.1 Triticum aestivum | reverse complement strand
GATGTCAGAAAGTTTTGAAAATTGATGACGTCGCTTTGAATGGTCCGTACGGAACGCAAAAAAGTCTGGAGTTGTAATAAGTTTAAAAAAAATGAAGTGCCCATGTAACAGATGAGTTCTCGTCAGAAACCCTGATACTTCAAAAGAGATTGTCCAGTTTGTACACGAAGTGCGTCCAGTTTTTGCCGTAACCCTCTCTACTCTTTTGCACATGCTATGTGGGTGAAATTATGATACCATGCCAAGTTTCGACATTTTCAGAGTTCATTTTGTAGTGATGTTCAATTTCACGGTCATTTAGCTCTCTAAACAAATCGGTAAATGACTAAAAAATAGCAAATGATGTCAGAAAGTTTTGAAAATTGATGACATCGCTTTGAATGGTGCGTACGGAACGCAAAAAAGTCTGGAGTTGTAATAAGTTTAAAAAAATGAAGTGCCCATGTAACAGATGAGTTCTCGTCCGAAACCCTAATACTTCGAAAGATATTATCCAGTTTGTACACGAAGTGCCTCCAGTTTTTGCCGTAACCCTCTCTACTCTTTTGCACACGCTATGTGGGTGAAATGATGATACCATGCCAAGTTTCGACATTTTCAGAGTTCATTTTGTAGTGATTTTCAATTTCACGGTCATTTACCTCTCTAAACAAATCGGTAAATGACTGAAAAATAGCAAAAGATGTCAGAAAGTGTTGAAAATTGATGACGTCACTTTGAATGGTGCGTATGGAACGCAAAAAAAAGTCTGGAGTTGTAATAAGTTAAAAAAATGAAGTGCCAGTGTAACAGATGAGTTCTCGTCCGAAACCCTGATACTCCGAAAGAAATTGTCCAGTTTGTACACGAAGTGCGTCTAGTTTTTACCGTAACCCTCTCTAATCTTTTGCACATGCTATGTGGATGAAATGATGATACCATGCCAAGTTTCGACATTTTCAGAGTTCATTTTGTAGTGATTTTCAATTTCACGGTCATTTAGCTCTCTAAACAAATCGGTAAATGACTGAAAAATAGCAAATGATGTCAGAAAGTTTTGAAAATTGATGACGTCGCTTTGAATGGTCCGTACGGAACGCAAAAAAGTCTGGAGTTGTAATAAGTTTAAAAAAATGAAGTGCCCATGTAACAGATGAGTTCTCGTCAGAAACCCTGATACTTCGAAAGAGATTGTCTAGTTTGTACACGAAGTGCGTCCAGTTTTTGCCGTAACCCTCTCTACTCTTTTGCACATGCTATGTGGGTGAAATGATGATACCATGCAAAGTTTCGACATTTTCAGAGTTCATTTTGTAGTGATTTTCAATTTCACGGTCATTTAGCTCTCTAAACAAATCGGTAAATGACTAAAAAATAGCAAATGATGTGACAAAGTGTTGAAAATTGATGACGTCGCTTTGAATGGTGCGTACGGAACGCAAAAATAGTCTGGAGTTGTAATAAGTTTAAAAAAATGAAGTGCCAGTGTAACAGATGAGTTCTCGTCCGAAACCCTGATACTCCGGAAGAGATTGTCCAGTTTGTACACGAAGTGCGTCCAGTTTTTGCCGTAACCCTCTGTACTCTTCACATGCTATGTGGGTGAAATGATGATACCATGCCAAGTTTTGGACATTTTCAGAGTTCATTTTGTAGTGATTTTCAATTTCACGGTCATTTAGCTCTGTAAACAAATCGGTAAATGACTAAAAAATAGCAAATGATGTCAGAAAGTTTTCAATATTGATGACGTCGCTTTGAATGGTGCGTACGGAACGCAAAAAAGTCTGGAGATGTAATAAGTTAAAAAAATAAAGTGCCAGTGTAACAGATGAGTTCTCGTCCGAAACCCTGATACTCCGAAAGAGATTGTCCAGTTTGTACATGAAGTGCGTCCAGTTTTTGCCGTAACCCTCTCTAATCTTTTGCACATGCTATGTGGGTGAAATGATGATACCATGCCAAGTTTCGACATTTTCATAGTTCATTTTGTAGTGATGTTCAATTTCACCGTCATTTAGCTCTCTAAACAAATCGGTAAATGACTAAAAAATAGCAAATGATGTAAGAGAGTTTTGAAAATTGATGACGTCGCTTTGAATGGTGCGTACGGAACGCAAAAAAGTCTGGAGTTGTAATAAGTTTAAAAGAATGAAGTGCCAGTGTAACAGATGAGTTCTCGTCAGAAACCCTGATACTCCGAAAGAAATTGTCCAGTTTGTACACGAAGTGCGTCCAGTTTTTGCCGTAACCCTCTCTACTCTTTTGCACATGCTATGTGGGTTAAATGATGATACCATGCCAAGTTTCGA
>NW_025229339.1:11073-11699 GCF_018294505.1 Triticum aestivum | reverse complement strand
AATCGGTAAATGACTAAAAAATAGCAAATGATGTGACAAAGTGTTGAAAATTGATGACGTCGCTTTGAATGGTGCGTACGGAACGCAAAAATAGTCTGGAGTTGTAATAAGTTTAAAAAAATGAAGTGCCAGTGTAACAGATGAGTTCTCGTCCGAAACCCTGATACTCCGGAAGAGATTGTCCAGTTTGTACACGAAGTGCGTCCAGTTTTTGCCGTAACCCTCTGTACTCTTCACATGCTATGTGGGTGAAATGATGATACCATGCCAAGTTTTGGACATTTTCAGAGTTCATTTTGTAGTGATTTTCAATTTCACGGTCATTTAGCTCTGTAAACAAATCGGTAAATGACTAAAAAATAGCAAATGATGTCAGAAAGTTTTCAATATTGATGACGTCGCTTTGAATGGTGCGTACGGAACGCAAAAAAGTCTGGAGATGTAATAAGTTAAAAAAATAAAGTGCCAGTGTAACAGATGAGTTCTCGTCCGAAACCCTGATACTCCGAAAGAGATTGTCCAGTTTGTACATGAAGTGCGTCCAGTTTTTGCCGTAACCCTCTCTAATCTTTTGCACATGCTATGTGGGTGAAATGATGATACCATGCCAAGTTTCGACATTTTCA
>NW_025229339.1:9953-11063 GCF_018294505.1 Triticum aestivum | reverse complement strand
GTCATTTAGCTCTCTAAACAAATCGGTAAATGACTAAAAAATAGCAAATGATGTAAGAGAGTTTTGAAAATTGATGACGTCGCTTTGAATGGTGCGTACGGAACGCAAAAAAGTCTGGAGTTGTAATAAGTTTAAAAGAATGAAGTGCCAGTGTAACAGATGAGTTCTCGTCAGAAACCCTGATACTCCGAAAGAAATTGTCCAGTTTGTACACGAAGTGCGTCCAGTTTTTGCCGTAACCCTCTCTACTCTTTTGCACATGCTATGTGGGTTAAATGATGATACCATGCCAAGTTTCGATATTTTCAGAGTTCATTTTGTAGTGATTTTCAATTTCACGGTCATTTAGCTCTCTAAACAAATCGGTAAATGACTGGAAAAATAGCAAATGATGTGACAAAGTGCTGAAAATTGATGACGTCGCTTTGAATGGTGCGTACGGAACGCAAAAATAGTCTGGAGTTGTAATAAGTTTAAAAAAATGAAGTGCCAGTGTAACAGATGAGTTCTCGTCCGAAACCCTGATACTCCGGAAGAGATTGTCCAGTTTGTACACGAAGTGCGTCCAGTTTTTGCCGTAACCCTCTCTAATCTTTTGCACATGCTATGTGGATGAAATGATGATACCATGCCAAGTTTCGACATTTTCAGAGTTCATTTTGTAGTGCTTTTCAATTTCACGGTCATTTAGCTCTCTAAACAAATCGATATATGACTGAAAAATAGCAAATGATGTCAGAAAGTTTTGAAAATTGATGACGTCGCTTTGAATGGTCCGTACGGAACGCAAAAAAGTCTGGAGTTGTAATAAGTTTAAAAAAATGAAGTGCCCATGTAACAGATGAGTTCTCGTCCGAAACCCTGATACTCCGAAAGAGATTGTCCAGTTTGTACATGAAGTGCGTCCAGTTTTTGCCGTAACCCTCTCTAATCTTTTGCACATGCTATGTGGGTGAAATGATGATACCATGCCAAGTATCGACATTTTCAGAGTTCATTTTGTAGTGATGTTCAATTTCACGGTCATTTAGCTCTCTAAACAAATCGGTAAATGACTAAAAAATAGCAAATGATGTAAGAAAGTTTTGAAAATTGATGACGTCACTTTGA
>NW_025229339.1:9681-9943 GCF_018294505.1 Triticum aestivum | reverse complement strand
TGGTGCGTACGGAACGCAAAAAAGTCTGGAGTTGTAATAAGTTGAAAAGAATGAAGTGCCAGTGTAACAGATGAGTTCTCGTCCGAAACCCTGATACTCCGGAAGAGATTGTCCAGTTTGTACACGAAGTGCGTCCAGTTTTTGCCGTAACCCTCTCAAGTATTCACATGCTATGTGGGTGAAATGATGATACCATGCCAAGTTTTGGACATTTTCAGAGTTCATTTTGTAGTGATTTTCAATTTCACGGTCATTTAGCTCT
>NW_025229339.1:8815-9671 GCF_018294505.1 Triticum aestivum | reverse complement strand
TTTAAAAAAATGAAGTGCCCATGTAACAGATGAGTTCTCGTCAGAAACCCTGATACTTCGAAAGAGATTGTCTAGTTTGTACACGAAGTGCGTCCAGTTTTTGCCGTAACCCTCTCTACTCTTTTGCACATGCTATGTGGGTGAAATGATGATACCATGCAAAGTTTCGACATTTTCAGAGTTCATTTTGTAGTGATTTTCAATTTCACGGTCATTTAGCTCTCTAAAACAATCGGTAAATGACTAAAAAATAGCAAATGATGTGACAAAGTGTTGAAAATTGATGACGTCGCTTTGAATGGTGCGTACGGAACGCAAAAATAGTCTGGAGTTGTAATAAGTTTAAAAAAATGAAGTGCCAGTGTAACAGATGAGTTCTCGTCCGAAACCCTGATACTCCGGAAGAGATTGTCCAGTTTGTACACGAAGTGCGTCCAGTTTTTGCCGTAACCCTCTGTACTCTTCACATGCTATGTGGGTGAAATGATGATACCATGCCAAGTTTTGGACATTTTCAGAGTTCATTTTGTAGTGATTTTCAATTTCACGGTCATTTAGCTCTGTAAACAAATCGGTAAATGACTAAAAAATAGCAAATGATGTCAGAAAGTTTTCAATATTGATGACGTCGCTTTGAATGGTGCGTACGGAACGCAAAAAAGTCTGGAGATGTAATAAGTTAAAAAAATAAAGTGCCAGTGTAACAGATGAGTTCTCGTCCGAAACCCTGATACTCCGAAAGAGATTGTCCAGTTTGTACATGAAGTGCGTCCAGTTTTTGCCGTAACCCTCTCTAATCTTTTGCACATGCTATGTGGGTGAAATGATGATACCATGCCAAGTTTCGACATTTTCA
>NW_025229339.1:1242-8805 GCF_018294505.1 Triticum aestivum | reverse complement strand
AAAAAAATAGCAAATGATGTCAGAAAGTTTTTAATATTGATGACGTCGCTTTGAATGGTGCGTACGGAACGCAAAAAAGTCTGGAGATGTAATAAGTTAAAAAATGAAATGCCAGTGTAACAGATGAGTTCTCGTCCGAAACCCTGATACTCCGAAAGAGATTGTCCAGTTTGTACACGAAGTGCGTCCAGTTTTTGCCGTTACCATCTCTACTCTTTTGCACATGCTATGTGGGTGAAATGATGATACCATGCCAAGTTTCGACATGTTCAGAGTTCATTTTGTAGTGATTTTCAATTTTACGGTCATTTAGCTCTCTAAACAAATCGGTAAATGACTAAAAATAGCAAATGATGTCAGAAAGTTTTGAAAATTGATGACGTCGCTTTGAATGGTGCGTACGGAACGCAAAAAAGTCTGGAGTTGTAATAAGTTTAAAAAAATGAAGTGCCCATGTAACAGATGAGTTCTCGTCCGAAACCCTAATACTTCGAAAGAGATTGTCCAGTTTGTACACGAAGTGCCTCCAGTTTTTGCCGTAACGCTCTCTACTCTTTTGCACATGCTATGTGGGTGAAATGATGATACCATGCAAAGTTTCGACATTTTCAGAGTTCATTTTGTAGTGATGTTCAATTTCACGGTCATTTAGCTCTCTAAACAAATCGGTAAATGACTAAAAATTAGCAAATGATGTCAGAAAGTTTTGAAAATTGATGACGTCGCTTTGAATGGTGCGTACGGAACACAAAAAAGTCTGGAGTTGTAATAAGTTTAAAAGAATGAAGTGCCCATGTAACAGATGAGTTCTCGTCAGAAACCCTGATACTTCGAAAGAGATTGTCCAGTTTGTACACGAAGTGCGTCCTGTTTTTGCCATAACCCTCTCTACTCTTTTGCACATGCTATGTGGGTGAAATGATGATACCATGCCAAGTTTCGACATTTTCAGAGTTCATTTTGTAGTGATTTTCAATTTCACGGTCATTTAGCTCTCTAAACAAATCGGTAAATGACTGAAAAATAGCAAAAGATGTCAGAAAGTGTTGAAAATTGATGACGTCGCTTTCAATGGTGCGTATGGAACGCAAAAAAAGTCTGGAGTTGTAATAAGTTTAAAAAAATGAAGTGCCAGTGTAACAGATGAGTTCTCGTCCAAAACCCTGATACTCCGAAAGAAATTGTCCAGTTTGTACACAAAGTGCGTCTAGTTTTTACCGTAACCCTCTCCAATCTTTTGCACATGCTATGTGGGTGAAATGATGATACCATGCCAAGTTTCGACATTTTCAGAGTTCATTTTGTAGTGATTTTCAATTTCACGGTCATTTAGCTCTGTAAACAAATCGGTAAATGACTAAAAAATAGAAAATGTTGTCAGAAAGTTTTGAAAATTGATGACGTCGCTTTGAATGGTCCGTACGGAACGCAAAAAAGTCTGGAGTTGTAATAATTTTAAAAAAATGAAGTGCCCATGTAACAGATGAGTTCTCGTCAGAACCCTGATACTTCGAAAGAGATTGTCCAGTTTGTACACGAAGTGCGTCCAGTTTTTGCCGTAACCCTCTCTACCCTTTTGCACATGCTATGTGGGTGAAATGATGATACCATGCCAAGTTTCGACATTTTCAGAGTTCATTTTGGAGTGATTTTCAATTTCACGGTCATTTAGCTCTCTAAACAAATCGGTAAATGACTGAAAAATAGCAAATGATGTGACAAAGTGTTGAAAATTGATGACGTCGCTTTGAATGGTGCGTACGGAACGCAAAAATAGTCTGGAGTTGTAATAAGTTTAAAGAAATGAAGTGCCAGTGTAACAGATGAGTTCTCGTCCGAAACCCTGATACTCCGAAAGAGATTGTCCAGTTTGTACACGAAGTGCGTCCAGTTTTTGCCATAACCCTCTCTACTCTTCACATGCTATGTGGGTGAGATGATGATACCATGCCAAGTTTTGGACATTTTCAGAGTTCATTTTGTATGTATTTTCAATTTCACGGTCATTTAGCTCTGTAAACAAATCGGTAAATGACTAAAAATAGCAAATGATGTCAGAAAGTTTTGAATATTGATGACGTCGCTTTGAATGGTGCGTACGGAACGCAAAAAAGTCTGGAGATGTAATAAGTTTAAAAAAATGAAGTGCCAGTGTAACAGATGAGTTCTCGTGCGAAACCCTGATACTCCGAAAGAGATTGTCCAGTTTGTACATGAAGTGCGTCCAGTTTTTGCCGTAACCCTCTCTAATCTTTTGCACATGCTATGTGGGTGAAATGATGATACCATGCCAAGTTTCGACATTTTCAGAGTTCATTTTGTAGTGATTTTCAATTTCACGGTCATTTAGGTCTCTAAACAAATCGGTAAATGACTAAAAAATAGCAAATCATGTCAGAAAGTTTTGAAAATTGATGACGTTGCTTTGAATGGTGCGTACGGAACGCAAACAAGTCTGGAGTTGTAATAAGTTTAAAAGAATGAAGTGCCCATGTAACAGATGAGTTCTCGTCAGAAACCCTGATACTTCGAAAGAGATTGTCCAGTTTGTACACCAAGTGCGTCCTGTTTTTGCCATAACCCTCTCTACTCTTTTGCACATGCTATGCGGGTGAAATGATGATACCATGCCAAGTTTCGACATTTTCAGAGTTCATTTTGTAGTGATTTTCAATTTCACGGTCATTTAGCTCTGTAAACAAATCGGTAAATGACTGAAAAATAGCAAATGATGTCAGTAAGTGTTGAAAATTGATGACGTCGCTTTGAATGGTGCGTATGGAACGCAAAAAAGTCTGGAGTTGTAATAAGTAAAAAAATGAACTGCCAGTGTAACAGATGAGTTCTCGTCCGAAACCCTGATACTCCGAAAGAAATTGTCCAGTTTGTACACGAAGTGCGTCTAGTTTTTACCGTAACCCTCTCTAATCTTTTGCACATGCTATGTGGGTGAAATGATGATACCATGCCAAGTTTCGACATTTTCAGAGTTCATTTTGTAGTGATTTTCAATTTCACGGTCATATAGGTCTGTAAACAAATCGGTAAATGACTAAAAAATAGCACATGATGTCAAAAAGTTTTGAAAATTCATGACGCTGCTTCGAATGGTGCGTACGGAACGCAAAAAAGTCTGGAGTTGTAATAAGTTTAAAAAAATGAAGTGCCCATGTAACAGATGAGTTCTCGTCAGAAACCCTGATACTTCGAAAGAGATTGTCCAGTTTGTACACGAAGTGCGTCCAGTTTTTGCCGTAACACAAGAAGTCCGGAGTTGTAATAAGTTATTAAAGATCTAAAAGAGGCACAATGCTCGTTAATTAGCTTCAAGCCTTTCGGAATAGTGCAAACTGCACTGCACATAGCTCCGTGCAGTCTGCACTATTCCTCGAGGCTTAAAGCTAAGCAACGTGCAGATGAGCATTGCGCCGCTCCTTCATCATCTCTGCACTCAGGGCTTATAAACCGCTCCTAGTGCCTCTCTCTTCACGAGGTGGGACTAAAAAATAGCTTACTAAGAAACTATAGTACCAGTTCATGGCATGAACCGGTACTAAAGGTGCCCATGGGGCCCCAGCTTGACCACAGCCTGACGCAGCCTCATTAGTACCGGTTCGTGACACGAACCGGTACTAAAGGTTGCTCACGAACCGATACTAATGATCTCCTCCCGCCTAGCCGTTGGATCCGGCACTAATGGACACATTAGTGCCGGCTCAAAATCAAACCGGCACTAATGTCCTTCACATTTGACCCTTTTTCTACTAGTGCATGTCCATGGCTACCATCCCATGCTCTGTCATTGAGTACGTGCACTATTCACGTGCCATCGAGGAGAAAAAAATATTGCGTAGTACTAGGTGCCATCGAAGTGCACGACTCACTTACGCACTTCATATCTCCATTTTCTTGCATGACACACCACCTTGATGCGAGATGTCCCGCGTGTCATGGAGGCATATAGTATGATTTTGTAAAATGGAGGCATATAGATGTGCCGCGTGCCGGCAACAGGATGAACAAAGCTCATGTCTTAAACAAAAGAGTTGAAGAACATAGATTCCCAACGACCGAGAAGGAGCTACAAACCTCTGGGTGGAGCGTGTGCACTCATAATATTTCATATTATTCAGCAATATAAAATCAACCAAATCTCTCCACGTTCCTATACCATTCTATAGTATGATAATAACTTTGAACATAAGCCATTAATTCACTCTATCCAATGGTCATAGTTGGAAAATCCAAACAAAACCAAGCATTGGATCAACTCTTTTTTCGAGATAAACTCTTTTATCACTCAGATTGTTGCCGCCTGCCGACCTAGCCCACCTATATATCCGCTCACGTGTGATGACCACAGGAGCTATCCACTCAGATTGTATGTTAAAAAAATAAAGGTCGATAACTAATGCGGCACCTCGGCCAACGCGGCCAGATCGCATTTTGCACGAGAAATTACACACCATGTTTCGTTGACATGTGGTCCCGTTCCAACATGTTAGTGAGACGACGACGAGTCCTTTTGTACAATTTCTGAAAGGACGTGTGGACCCTTGGATTCCACTTCCAAAAATCTCCGAGTGCCCTAAGGTTGAGCACACAGATGATCTACGTAAGTTCAAATATGATCATGGTGACTGTCGTCTACGGAAGATAGCAATTTCTCGAGTTCCCAACCGCTCTTGGAATTACAAGAACTATCAAGTTGTTGCTATCTTCGACAAGTTTGTTGCCGTCCTTCGTGGTTCGACTGGATGGATATTGCTCAAAAATCAGTTTCTATACACGGATGTGTATTGTGATGCCATTGATTACGAGGGTCTTGTGTTTGCTGCCACCACTCGTGGCACTGTTTTTGCATGGGATCCTCGTAGTTTGGGTACGTTTGTCTTCCACCGTAATTATAATTGTTTCATCCACATGCATGCGAGTTAGCATGTTTCCCTTCTCTACTAATTAACCTTCTTCTTTTGTTTCCAATGTCCTGTGAACAGTCCACCACCTATACTTGAACATTTTGGTAACCACGGGGGAGATGACGATGGTGATGATCACGAGAATGAGGAGGAACAGGGCCCATATGCTCACTGGCGGCTGGCAATTAATTCCAATGGATCACCACTTCTTGTCTGTATACAAACCAATGCTGATGTTACTACTGAGGGAGCACGTGTTGTCTGCCATGGTCGCCCTCTCCGGACCTATTCCAACACCCGTTGCAGGCTATTCAGGATGGATACTAGTGTGCTAGTGCTAACACCTTCTCCCTGGTACAGTATTCATAGTCTTGGACCAAACTATCCAATGATGGTTAAAGGTGATCCAGCTGCTGTTGACACAACGTTACTACCATTTATGAGAAGCAACTGTGTCTATACCTCAGAAATTGTGGTGGTTCCCTACCCCGCTCCTCATATATGCCGCTTTAGCCTGGATGATCAGTCCTGCGTTGCTCTCGATATTGACAATAGCTGGCCCTTCCCAGAGCACCTATGGTTCAAAGCAAGCATTTCCAACGCCAAGGATTGGTTGAGTTGAAATTCATTTCATTGCTTGTTGTTTGTTGTGTGATGAAAACTTCAGTATTTACTAGAATGTTTTGTTGAAAATAATCTATAATCCAACATGTATCATCGTTGTCGTTGTGTGTTGATGACTTGTTGTATGTAATGAATGGTACATTTGCAAATGTGCGTCATAGACTTAATTTATGAATGGTTTTCGAGTCACTTCTTGGAGTGTGAGTACCGTAGTAGTATAGCTAGCATCCGGTTAGTATATGAAGTTGCCACATCACATAGAGCCAACCTAATATTGGAGTACCAGATCTGAGATGCCAGGTATACCAGATGAATGACTCCAAGTTCGACCACCGTGATGCTAGGTGCGAGCCGAGGAACACTGTTGGAGAGACCCGATCTGATGTCATCACCTCCTTGGAGGGAACTCATTGATCGGTGCGACGTCATCACCTCGGCTAGCATGGCGGTTCGTTCAAGAACATTCTCGACTCAACTAATAACATCATTACAAGGAACCCAAGGGTCCAGGAGCGGTTTGATCTCCCCTATCTTCTTCGCTGTGACCCTGCTGACTGGCGTGGGGACGAGGGAAGCCTCGCCTTGTGCAAGTTGATGCCGCTTGATAATGATATGTATGATGTTAAGATGCCATCGCTTGAGGGCAAGGCTTGGGCAGGCGCAAATGGAGATTGGGTTTTTTATATTGGGTACAATTGCGAGTAGGAACTTGTGAATGTGTACACTCGTCAGCGGATTCCACTTCCAAAAATCTCCGAGTGCCCTAAGGTTGAGCACACAGATGATCTACGTAAGTTCAAATTTGATCATGGTGACTGTCGTCTACGGAAGATAGCAATTTCTCGAGTTCCCAACCGCTCTTGGAATTACAAGAACTATCAAGTTGTTGCTATCTTTGACAAGTTTTTTTCCTTCCTTCGTGGTTCGACTGGATGGATATTGCTCAAAAATCAGTTTCTATACACGGATGTGTACTGTGATGCAATTGAATACGAGGGTCTTGTGTTTGCTGCCACCACTCGTGGCACTGTTTTTGCATGGGATCCTCGTAGTTTGGGTATGTTTGTCTTCCACCGTAATTATAATTGTTTCATCCACATGCATGCGAGTTAGCAAGTTTCCCTTCTCTACTAATTAACCTTCTTCTTTTGTTTCCAAGGTCCTTTGAACATTCCACCACCTATACTTGAAAAAATTTGTAACCAAGGGGGAGATTACGATGGTGATGATCACGAGAATGAGGACGAATAGGGCCCATATGCTCACTGGCGGCTGGCAACTAATTCCAATGGATAACCACTTCTTGTCTGTATACAATCCACTGCTAATGTTACTACTAAGGGAGCAGGTGTTGGTCTCCCATGGTCGCACTCTCCGGACCTATTCCAACACCCGTTGCATGGTATTCGGGATGGATACTAGTGTGCTTGCGCCAACACCTTCTCCTTGGTACAGTATTGATAGCCTTGGAGCAAACTCCCTCTTCCTTGGACAAAACTATCCAATGATGGTGAAAGGCGATCCAACTGTTGTTGACACAACGTTACTACCATTTATGAGAAGCAACTGTATCTATACGTCGGACATTGCGGTGGTTCCCTACCCTGGTCGTGATATAGTAGGCTGCTTCAGCCTGGATGATCAGTCCTGCGTTGGTCTCGAGATTTACAGTAGCTGGCCCTTCCCAGAGAATCACCTATGGTTCAAAGCAAGCGTTTCCAACGCCGAGGATTGGTTGAGTTGAAGTTCATTTCATTGCTTGTTATTTGTTGTGTGATGAAAACTTTAGTATTTATAATGTATCCTCGTTGTCGTTGTGGGTTGATGACCTGTTGTATGTAATAAAATGATATGCATGTGATAAACTTACTAAATTTATGAATGGCTTTCGAGTCGCTTCTCTGAGTGGGTGCTGCGACGAGGCAAAAATATATTTTCCGAATACATAATTGTACGTGCATTGCAACAGGTTATCTGATGAGGAAAATCAACAATAGTACACTATTTGTACTAGCTTCAC
>NW_025229339.1:0-1232 GCF_018294505.1 Triticum aestivum | reverse complement strand
TCTAAACAAATCGGTAAATGACTAAAAATAGCAAATGATGTCAGAAAGTTTTGAAAATTGATGACGTCGCTTTGAATGGTGCGTACGGAACGCAAAAAAGTCTGGAGTTGTAATAAGTTTAAAAAAATGAAGTGCCCATGTAACAGATGAGTTCTCGTCCGAAACCCTAATACTTCGAAAGAGATTGTCCAGTTTGTACACGAAGTGCCTCCAGTTTTTGCCGTAACGCTCTCTACTCTTTTGCACATGCTATGTGGGTGAAATGATGATACCATGCAAAGTTTCGACATTTTCAGAGTTCATTTTGTAGTGATGTTCAATTTCACGGTCATTTAGCTCTCTAAACAAATCGGTAAATGACTAAAAATTAGCAAATGATGTCAGAAAGTTTTGAAAATTGATGACGTCGCTTTGAATGGTGCGTACGGAACACAAAAAAGTCTGGAGTTGTAATAAGTTTAAAAGAATGAAGTGCCCATGTAACAGATGAGTTCTCGTCAGAAACCCTGATACTTCGAAAGAGATTGTCCAGTTTGTACACGAAGTGCGTCCTGTTTTTGCCATAACCCTCTCTACTCTTTTGCACATGCTATGTGGGTGAAATGATGATACCATGCCAAGTTTCGACATTTTCAGAGTTCATTTTGTAGTGATTTTCAATTTCACGGTCATTGAGCTCCCTAAACAAATCGATAAATGACTGAAAAACAGCAAATGATGTCAGAACATGCTGGAAATTGATGACGTTGCTTTGAATGCTGCATACTGAACGCAAAAATAGTCTGGAGTTCAAATAAGTTTAAGAAACATTGAAGCGCCCGTGTAACAGATGAGTTCTCGTCCGAAACCCTGATACTCCGAAAGAGATTGTCCAGTTTGTACACAAAGTGCATCTAGTTTTTACCGTAACCCTCTCCAATCTTTTGCACATGCTATGTGGGTGAAATGATGATACCATGCCAAGTTTCGACATTTTCAGAGTTCATTTTGTAGTGATTTTCAATTTCACGGTCATTTAGCTCTCTAAACAAATCGGTAAATGACTGAAAAATAGCAAAAGATGTCAGAAAGTGTTGAAAATTGATGACGTCGCTTTCAATGGTGCGTATGGAACGCAAAAAAAGTCTGGAGTTGTAATAAGTTTAAAAAAATGAAGTGCCAGTGTAACAGATGAGTTCTCGTCCAAAACCCTGATACTCCGAAAGAAATTGTCCAGTTTGTACACAAAGTGC
>NW_025229338.1:21653-24367 GCF_018294505.1 Triticum aestivum | reverse complement strand
CTTTGGAGGTTTCAGCCTGTTAGGTTTTCAGGTTTTCTTGGAGATCGGTGACTTGGTTTTCTTTCGTCTTCAGCTCCGCCTGCATGCATACAGATATATGCTTCAACAAATCGGTATAAGGATTCAAGTACCAATCACATAACAAGTTATGCACTTAGCACTTGGGGGCTAATGCATATTCGATCTTCATCTTTTAATTACTTACAAAGTCCCAAGATCAATACAAGTATTCAACTTGGCACTTGGGGGATAATGGCTATTTGCTCGTATATATTCTGATGCAGCAATTTCAATTACTTAAAGTACCGGTTTAACTATGTTAAGTTGAACGGGCCCTTGGGGGCTACATCAGCGAATTTCAAAGCATCAAGATTTATATTGGGAAGTCCCGGTTTGAAAGAATATTACAAACCGGCCCTTGGGGGATAGGAGAGTCAGCAAGAATGGAAGCGTACAAGCAGGAAGGAGCATATGGAAGTTACCTCATATTTCTCTTTCATCATATTAACCAGACCGGCTTCATAGTCGCGACTGGTATACAACCGGTTCAGATAGCCGGAATGGATATCTTGGGCGTTCAGAGCAGCATAAGTCGTCAGATCAGCGTTCCACTTGCCTTTGCCAAAGGCAGCAAATTCTTCCTTGGCAGAATGTTTGGATAAAGCGACAGGATTGCTTGGCTCAGTATGGCCAGTGCCAGTAATGATGACCTCATCATCCTGGGTACCGCCGGTTTGCACTAGGGTTGTTGGCTTGTTAGTAGGTTTTGCTGGACCGGTGGAGCTTTCAATCCGGATGGAACCTATGGGCTGATTGACAGGACCTGAGGCGTCAGTAGGTCTCTCTTCAGCAATAAGATCATTGTCTTGCTGCGGTGGATCGTTGGGTATATCCTCAGGAATAGCCACTTCAAGATTGGGTGTCTTGCCTGGTTCAAGAACGACATCTTCTTCGGCTGCTTTGTCCAGGCGGGCCTTCTTGCTTGGCCTAGGTTTGGCCCTGAGCAGAATAACAAAATCAAATACAGCATATGTTCTAAGGCGATGTACTGCAAACATCACAATAAGTATAGCTTACCCAAGCACCGTTTTGAGCGGTGGGAGCTGAGTAGCCGGTGACTCGCCAGAAGATGAGTGGGAAGTAACCTGGTAATCGGAGCCAGACGGATTAAGTGGTTGACGAAAGCAGCCCGCTTTAGGACAAGCACTGACAAGCAAATTAGAGACCTCTAAATGGCGTTTCCGAACCAGACTGTTCGGTAAACCGGCGGAGGTAACTACCTGGCCGCTGTGCCGGGTTGTGCGACGAGCTTCCTGTTGTTGGGTCTTCATAAGAAATTTAGGATCCAAATAAGCAAGAGGATGAGAAAATTTAACTTTCCGGTTTGCCTGACGGATTTTTTGTGAAGGCAAAGTTTGTGAATCGGAAGAGAGAATAATTACCTCTGCAACATCCGCATGGCTGGCTTCGGCATCATCCTGACAAATATCATCATCAATAAGACGCATGAGAAATATACCAAGTGAGTCAAGCTCTACCTCAAAGTCCGGATTATCCACATCATCATCAGGGGCCGGATTAGAAGATGCAGTGGTTCTTTTCCTGTGGGCAGTCTTCTTCACAGCTTTAGTCTTTTGCCGAGTTGCTCTTTCCGGTTTGTCTGGTTTTTCTGGTTTCTCCTGCGACAGTTTCTTGCTCCAAAACGGATCCTTGCCCTGATTACACAGACACTGATATTAAACAAAGACCAGATATATCATTAACAGATTTAGCAAAAAGAAAAATCAAAGTCTTACAGCTGGCGGTTTGTTGGTGGCACAGAAGGGAAGCAGGCCGTTTCTAGCACAGGTGTGTTCCGGTTCATTCAGCATCTTATTCACATCCTTTGTGATTTCTTCATCAGTGAGCTAGATTTTGGAATGTCGCAGTGGGTCATCAACACTGCCAGTATACTCGCACATCAAACCGGAGCGCTGACTAAGGGGCAGTATGCTCCATGATATCCAACAGTGAGCGAGATCAACCCCTGTTAAACCGTTGGCCATAAAGGCTCTGAGCTTTGACAGTTGAGGAACATATTTACTTCTCTCCTGTGCAGCAAATCTTTGTGGAAACGGTGTGTATTGCTGAGCCGCTCCGGACGAATGCCAGGCAAGGGATTCTCACCAGCAGGGGAGGTGTCTTTGCAGTAGAACCATGTCTGATTCCATTCTTTGGGGTGGCTATGCATTTTGGCGTGAGGGTATGTGACCTCTTTCCTTTTCTGAATCGCCACGCCACCCAACTCCGTATTGGAGCCGTCAGTAAACTCATTACGGCAATTTAGATGGAAAAGGTCTCTGAACAATTCCATTGTGGGCTCCTCTTGAAAGAATGCTTCACAGAGCACTTGGAAGTGACACATATTTATAACAGAGTTGGGGCCAGTATCTTATGGATGGAGCTGGAAATCGGCTAAAACATCCCGGTAAAATTTAGAACCGGGCAGCTTAAAGCCCCGGGCTAAGTGATCTACGAAAACAACAACCTCTCCTTCTCGAGGTGTGGGAGGGCATTCTTTGCCAGGAGCCCTCCAATGGATGGTATCTTTGCTGCCTAAAGCGCCAATCAGGACTAAATCATCCAGTTCAGCCTCTGTGACGCGAGAAGGAACCCAATTGCACTCATACACTTGCTTGGCCATGATGGAATCTACAAGGTAGAAGATCCCGGTT
>NW_025229338.1:4818-20248 GCF_018294505.1 Triticum aestivum | reverse complement strand
GAGCTCCGAGGCTGGAGACGCGAGGAAGACGGAGAAGGCACGGAAGGAGAAAAGAAATGACTCTTCGGTCCTATTTATAAGGCGAAAGAACATGAGTCAGGCGCGACAATCAAGGGGCCACAAAACGGAGTTGTCGCCTCGATTTCCGCCAATCTATTAAACAAAGAAGCATAATGGATAGCTTCGTTATGACAGGTGACGTCACTCCGGTTTACAGCAATCAGAGAAGATGACATCAGGGCGGTTTACCAATTTATACGAAGATGTTGAAGATGAAGCTTTTATTAAAGGATTGACATGAACCCGTTCAAATCAATCTGGGGCCTAATGTTGGGGATATTACTACTGGGCGTAAACCGGCCTATCTGGGCCGGGTTAACTTCGTCAGTAGTTAAGTATGTTAAAGCCCAAGAAGACAGAGGAAGTTTCAAGGCCCATGGTCGGTTCAAGGCCTGTAGCCGTAAACCGGCGTTAGTAGTTAACTTGTATTGTAAGTTAGGAATAAATAGAGACCAAACCGGACACATCTATGAGCCGGTATTGGGACTCCGTAAGCCGACGGGAGTCACCCGTATATATAAGGGGACGACCCGGCGGCGGTTCAAGGACAACAGACAACAACTTGAGACATAGGCGAAGCTTGTTTGCTCCCTAGTCATCGAAACCCCATCAATTCCATCACAACTAGATGTAGGCTTTTACCTTCATTGAAGGGGCCGAACTAGTATAAACTCTCTTGCGTCCCTGTGTCCGCTTTAACCCCTTCAAGCTAACCCGTCGAGATGGCTCCCCGACTAAGTCCTTTCTCTAGGACATCTGCCGTGACAAAACCACGACAGGGAGGTCTGCGCCGCGCTTGGTATCTGGCTCTGCCGAGAATACGGCCACCCCTTTGCACTTCACGTCCGTGACCTTGGCCTTATTCTCCTCTGGATCCGCAGCAGGGAGCTCGAGGAGGGAGAGACGCCCCTCCTCGGCTCTTGCACACTTGGTTGCTATGTTGAGCAACTCAAAAGTCGTGCACAACTCCTCATGGATGGCGAGCTCCTCCTTCATCCTGATGTCGCGGAAGCCATCGGAAAACGCTGAGATGATGGCCTCATCCGTCACCTTGGGGATCTTGAGGCGCACGCTGTTGAAGCGCTGGATGTACTTCTGCAGGGTCTCTCCCGGCTGTTGCTTGATGCGGCGCAGGTCACCCGCGGCCGGGGGCGGTCGCGAGTGCCCTGGAAGTTGGCGACGAAGTGGTCGCGCATCTCACCCCAGGAAGAGATCGAGCCTGTGGGCAGGTTTAGGAGCCATGAACGAGCTCCATCCTTGAGAGCCATAGGGAACCAGTTCGCCATGACCTTCTCGTCACTGTTGGCCACCTTGATGCTCAGCTCGTAGAGCTACAAGAACTCCGCAAGGTCGGGGGTGCCGTCGTAGCAAGGAGGCAGATCCGACTTGAACTTGCGTGGCCAGACAACGCTGCGCATCTCAGGAGGGAAGGCGCAACAGCCTGCCGTGGCCACCAGGGGCCGTCGTGGAGGTGGAGCTTGATCTTGGTGTCCCTACGCCGCCACGGCAAGTGGCGCATGGCCCCGCCGTGCCAAGCGATCCTGATGTGGCGGTGCTGGGAGCGGTGGAGCGTTTTCTTGCAGATGGGGAATCTCTAGGCAGCTTCTTTCTTCGTGCACGGGCACACAGCACGGTGGATCACACCGTGGGACAGCACATCTTGGAGTGAGGACGCCGTCTTGATGCCGAGGGGGCGGAGGCGCTCCACCAGCCACACGTCTTGGCGCGAGGGCACCATCTTCATGCGGAGGCGCTCCGTGAGCCACATCGCCCACAGCCGGGGGCGGGCGAGGCAGCGAGAGGGATGGTGCAGGGGAGCCCCCAGCGGCGCTGTCGAGCTCGGCGATGCGGTCCAACCAGTCCGCGTAGAGGTCGTCGACCGGGCGGTAACGCAGGAGCTCGCGTGCCATGAGCAGCGCGGCCTGCGCGTTCGTGGGTGCGCGACGAGCGTGAGAGAATGAGCTGGCCGGAGTCAACGATGGGCTGGCGGTGCGGCCCTCTCGCCGCACGGAGGGGTGCAGTGAGGAGTCTTGTTGCTTGTTTGCCGCTAGGCCGGTAGCGGCGTTGGCGGCGGGTGACGGAGAACGATGGGGAGGCCCGCCGACAAGGGTTGTCTGTGACCCGCGCGTCAGAGTTGACCGTGTTGACGTGGCAGTTGACCGGTCCCACCTGTTTGTGACTCTAACCAGCCCCGAGTCACTAACTACTTGGCCCCACTGGTCAGGTTTGACCTAGAACGGCCCCTGTTGACTTGCTGACATCACATCGACGTCATGCTGACGCGGTAAACCATTTCTGGTATTTAAATAAATCTAAATGATTTATTTTTTCAGAAATTTGAGTAAACTTCTAAAAATCATAGAAATTCAACCGTAACTCCAAATGAAATAATTTATATATGAAAAATTATCAAAAAATGCAATCTATCCCTTTATGCTACTTTCATGCATGTTCAACCAACTTATACCCACTGTATAAGTGAAAACATGATAATGGAATTTTAAATGCTAAATATGGAGTTTGCATATGAACCCTTGGTTCATATGGACTTCATTTAAATGGTTGCTAGTTGTATTATCCCAAACACCAGTATGTTCCCATGTCATGATCATGCATCATATTGTTGCACTACATTGATTGTGTTCCTTCTCTGTTGCCGGTATCTATCCCCTCTTAGTAGACATGGTTTCTACGATGTGATCAATGACACCGATGAAGAGCTATATCATCTTCAGAAGTGCCAGGCAAGCAAAACCCCGTCTTTCATTCCGATGCAATCCCACTCTCTCAACTCTGCTCTCTTTTACTGCATTAGGACAACAATGCTTCAACTGTTACCTGCTGCGGTAGTTGAACCCCTTTCCTCTGCATGACCTGTCATTGCCACAGTAAATAGATGAAACCCACTAGCATGAGTAGGAGTTGTTTGAGCCCTGATGTGCCTAATCATTCGTGCTTGTTTTTCATGCCTGCTACTGCTTAGAGTTGAGTCAGGTCTGATTCATCGGGGATGAATTGGAAAGTGGTGAATATGTCTTGCGGTGTATGAGCTAAGTGTGTGAACACGATTTGGTAAAGGTAGCGGTGAGAGGCCATGTAGGAGTACATGGTAGGTTGTCTCACTGAAACCATCCTCGGGAACTAAGTTCTGTGTTTGTGATCCATGAACAGCTACTACCACACGTTGGGCCCTGAAATATGACCCTGCTCGACTTATTAACTGCCTTGTCCTCTGTCCAGGAGTTGCAAGTAGTTTCTGGTGTTTGTAGGATATGTGTTGGAGGCCGTGCGTAGCGCTGACCCTAGGGGTGGGCTATGATGCGGTAGATATATTGTGGCCCGTGTACCGAGTCGCCCGTTTGGTGTCTCGGGAACCCTGCACACATCGTTCGGGGCTGTGAGCGAAACCCCGGCCGGATCTCCTCGCGGATGGAACCCGAATAGGCGATAAACCTGGACCAGAGACTTGTGTGGTTAGTCAGGTTGTGGTCTACACCCACGTCGACTTTCGCTTGAAGTCTACCGAGCACATGTCATGTGCAGACGCTAAGTGGTGGAAACATGTGTGAAGAAGTACACCCCTGCAGGGTTATAAATGATATATTCGGATAACCATGTCCGCGATAAAGGACTTCTAGGTTGCCTATACAATTCATAGACAAGTGAAAGTGGATAATCTAAAATGCGCAAGATAAGCGTGAGTGCTATGGATGGCGTTCTCGTAGGGAGATGAGAGCGGATCCATAGTGGTGTATTGATTTGGTGAATATGTGGACTCGTGTGAGCCACCTCAAAAGAGTTACTCGCAGACGTAGTTCGGGATAGCCACTGAGTCAAAGCTGGCTTGCTACAGTTAAACCCCACCATCCCTTTGTTGATATTGATGCATATGTAGCTAGTTCTGATGTAAGTCTTGCTGGGTAAATTTGTACTCACGTTTTCTTAAATTATGTTTTTGCATAGAGACTTTAGTCTCACTAGTAGATCCATGTGGACTTTGACATTTAGCTTGATACTTCAGGTACGATCTTGTGCCCTCGGCAGGATCTAGTAGATAGTCAGGCTTCTCAGCCTTTTCCATTTGTAGATGTCTGTACTCAGACATGTTAAGCTTTCGCATGTGCTTTGACTTGTATGCCCTGAATGTTGGGTCATGAGACCCATGTTTGTAATATCTCGCTCCTCGCAACCTATTGAATAAAATACTTGAGTTGTAGAGTCATGTTGTGGTGCCATGTTGTATTTGCACATATCGAGCATATTGTGTGTATGTTATTGAAATGCTTGGTATGTGTGGGATCTGACTATCTAGTTGTTTATCCTTGGTAGCCTCTCTTACCGGGAAATGTCTCCTAGTGCTTCCACTGAGCCATGGTAGCTTGCTACTACTCCGGAACACTTAGGGTGGCCGGCATGTGTCCTTCTTCGATCCTGTGTTTGTCCCTTCGGGGAAATATCACGCGGTGATCCTTTAAGTCCTTGTAGGTTGCTACGACTTGGCATTCATTCGCTGTTGATCGACACGTTCGTTGTTGGGTCATGTATGCCTGTCCCTATAAGTTAGCGCCACTTTGGGTTCATGACTAGCCATGTCAGTCTGGGTTCTTTGTCATATGGATGCTAGCGACACTATCATATACGCGAGCCAAAAGGCGCAAACGGTCCCGGGCCTAGTAAGGCGACACCCGTGGGAATACCGTGCGTGAGGCCGCAAAGTGATATGAGGCGTTATGTGCTAGATCAGTGTGGCATAGGATTGGGGTCCTGACACACTCTCAGGGTCTCCGACCGCTGCGGCTTGGAAGGCGTGCTTGAGGGAGCACACCGCGTCTCTTTCTTCGTAGTGGACTGTGATGATTCCGCCGCTTCCCAGCATCTTGAGGACGTTGGAGCCATGGTGGGTGACTGCCATGAACTTGGCTAACGCTGGGTACCCGAGGATGGCATTGTATGGCAGGATGATGTGGGCGACGTCGAAGTCGACGAGCTCGGTGTGGTAGTTTTCGCACTAACTGAAGGTGACAGGGAGATGAACTAGGCCTATCGGGGTGGTGGAGCCGTGAGTCACTCCTGAAAAAGGCTTAGTGGGCTGGAGCTGATCGTATGGCACTTGAAGGTTGTCGAACGTCTCAACGGACAGGACACTGAGCCCTACAAGGTCGTCGATGAGGTTCTTGGTGACTTGGACATTGCTGATGACGGGTGAACAGAGCATCGGGAGAACGCCGGGGTGGCCGCGCATTTGAGCTGGTCCACCGAGCTAAAGGTGAGGGCTGCATTCACCTCGCGAAAAGAACTGCTTGAAGATGCGCTGGGAAGCTGGGGCCTGATCGCCACCCAAGATGTAGGCGATGGCGCGTGGCTCCTAGAAGCCCCCAGCCCCTTCGTCCTTTTGGTGGTCGTCGTTCCTCCTTGGTGGTGGCGGCATCCGAGGGAGACCAGGGTTGCCCTGAGGATGGTCCTCGCGAGGCTGGTCCCTCCAGGCACCCTCAGGAAGCAGGTCCTACCAACGGTCCATGCGAGGTTGGTCGCGCCACTCTTGGCTGGGCCCGCAGTCGTCCCAACGTCCTCCACCTTGTCCACCTCCTCGGTCGTAGCCCCGGTCATTGCACTCGGGGCGTCGGCCGAAGCGTCCATCTCGAATGGCCCTGAGCTCTTGACAATTGTTGATGTTGTGGCTGCGCACGTTGTGGAAGGCGCGGAACGTACGGCTCCCCTTGGACGACTCGGGGAGTGTTGGGGATATTACTACTGGGCGTAAGCCGGCCTATCTGGGCCGGGTTAACTTTGTCAGTAGTTAAGTATGTTAAAGCCCAAGAAGACAGAGGAAGGCTCAAGGCCCATGGTCGGTTCAAGGCCTGTAGCCGTAAACCGGCGTTAGTAGTTAACTTGTATTGTAAGTTAGGAATAAATAGAGACCAAACCAGACACATCTATGAGCCGGTATTGGGACTCCGTAAGCCGACGGGAGTCACCCGTATATATAAGGGGACGACCCGACGGCGGTTCAAGGACAACAGACAACAACTCGAGACATAGGCGAAGCTTGTTTGCTCCCTAGTCATCGAAACCCCATCAATTCCATCACAACTAGACATAGGCTTTTACCTTCATTGAAGGGACCGAACTAGTATAAACTCTATTGCGTCCCTGTGTCCGCTTTAACCCCTTCAAGCTAACCCGTCGCGATGGCTCCACGACTAAGTCCTTTCTCTAGGACATCTGCCGTGACAAAACCACGACAGTTTGCACCCACCGTGGGGCTATCGCACGATGGTTTCCGGTTCTTGGAGGGCCGCTTTGAAGGACTCGAGGGCTATGCTGTAGGCCGGATGACTAAGAGTCGTCGCGGCAAGCTCTACATCGACGATGCAGGCTGGGGCCCCGAGGCCGGCTCAATTGAGTATGGGTACCGGGTCCCCTTTGGTAGCATTCACGTTTTCATTGGCAAGATCGGTGAACCGGGCCCTGAGCCGGACATCTGCACCGACCTCGTCGAGACGGCTCAGCGTGCGTGATCTGCCCGGGTTAAACCGGCCATGAAGCATGCCTTCGTGGGAGTCATCCATGGAGGAAGTTATGAGGATGGATCGGGATCTCGCGGCGATGCCGTCGTTTGTTCCGATGATGAGTCATCGACCGGAGAAACTGAATCTCTTTATCAGCTACAAGACGGCCGGATTGGGGGCTGTTCCGATGGCGACAGTATTCCGGACCCCTCTGATCTGCCCAACCGGGTTGGAATATTCATGACTGGCACACAAGCAGCGCTTCATTCTTCGACCGCTGCGGCAACGACCTCCGGTTCAGCAGCGGCAACGGCTGCGGGGGCAGGAGGCCCTGTGCGCCCGCCGGCTCAGGTTCTATCTGAACTATTTGATGCGTTGGCTGTGCTTATGGCGGAGGTTAGTCCGCTGGATCAGGACGTTCACAACGCAGAGATTGCAAAGGTAAAGGAACAGATCACCCAGGCCAAGGCGGATCAGGCGGCTGAGGACACCAGGATGGCCGCAGAGCGGGCCGCTTTAGATGCACAGGCCTACAGGCTTATGTTGGACCAGATCGCGTCACATGAAGTCATGAGGAGGAAGCACCGATCCCGCTTACCTCCAGTTTTCAAGGCCAGAGACCTTTTCAACACTCCAGGACCAAGAGCCGGCAATCCGCTGGAGGGAAACCGGGCAGAAGCCCCTAGGACCGGTGCACCGGTTTAGCCTCGTCGGATGGACCCGCCTCGTCAAAACACCATTATACCTCAGGATGCTTTAATACCTCCGGGTCACTACTCCAACCCAATGGACAATCTTTTTGCCATTGTTGCACGGCTGAAGGCCATTCCAATTGAAGGTGACTCGCCGCAGGCAGTAGAGACGCGACGGGTCAAGGAACTTCTGAGGACAGCTTTGGCCCAACAGGAAGCGTACTCGTACAGCCGCGACCGGATCCACTCGACCCCCCGTCCAAGCCGGAGCTATAGCAGACATATGGATGAACCAACAGTGTCGAGTAATGAACGACGTGGAGCACCCCGTGGCAACAACCCGACGGGTGGTGCTGATGACGCTCAGGAAGTGGTGAACCGGGCCCGAGCGCGCAGGGAGGCCGAGTTAGCCGCACAGCATCAGGCTCGGCAGCTCACACCGGTTCGTCCAACCATCTCGATCGAACCTGGTGTTACTTCTAGTTCTTTGGGGGTGCCTTGCCTTCTCCCCGCTTTACACAACGTGCGCCTGCCCAAGGATTTCAAAGGCCCGTGCAAGGTACCAAATTACACGGCGGATCAACCTCCGGAGACATGGGTGGAGAGCTATGAGATGGCCATGGGGATGCTTGATGTGGATGATGCGGCGTGTGCAAAATACTTCACCATGATGCTTGAAGGAACGGCCCGTACTTGGTTAAAAAGCTTGCCGGCTAATTCTATCAGTTCATGGGCCCAATTCCGAGCCCGATTTATCAGCAATTTCAAGGATACCTGTAAACAGCCTATGTCAATAGTGGACTTAGCTGCATGCGTCCAGGAGGAAGGAGAGTCAACAACTCATTGGGTGCGCTGGGTTTCACAAGTGTTGCACTCACCAGACCGCATCAACGCTGACACCGCAGTATTAACCCTAGAAGGCAACTGCCGATTTGGGCCCCTGAAGCTGAAGTTGGGACGGATGAAGCGTCATTGCACTGACATGGGGACCCTCATGGCCGCTTTGGTGAAATATGCTGATTCTGATAGTACCAAGGATCCCGAATCTGATGATGACAAGATAGGGAAGGGAAAGAAGAACAGCAGCTCCAAAGGTCAGCAGCATCACTGGGCAGGCAATGGTGGTGGAGGCAAGCGTAAAGCGGATGGTAACATGGACTTTGTGGCTAATACCAATGCACAGGACAATGGCCAACCACACAAGGGTTGACCGAAAAATCGTAATGGAGCACCCAACCCTAACCCAAACCGCCTAAACTATCTGCTAAGCCAGCCCTGTCCAAGACATGGGACGAAGGAGGCGCCAGCGAACCACCTTTGGAAGGATTGCTTTATTATGCAGGAGTTCAAGAATTCTAATAATTTCCGGTATGATCACGAATCGGGCGGTGGCTCAGGATCCGGGGCGGGTTACGGTGGAGGAAGTTCCGGTTCAGGATTTAATGGTAATCCAGGCGGACACAATGGTCAAAACAGTCAGAACAACCAGGGTGGTTACAACCAACAACAGCAACAGTCAGGTTACCAGAGCAACCCAAAGCAGTTGAGTAGTGGGCAGTACCATGTCTTCACCACTAGCTTGGATAAGCGAGACCGGAAGGTTCAGAGGCAGGCAGTCAACTCTGTTGAACCGGCCATACCCCATTATCTACATTGGTCTGAACAGCCAATCATATGGAGCAGAGCGGATCACCCACCCAGGTCGATAATCCGGGTCAGTTGGCTCTGGTGGTGGCGCCTCAGGTGGGAGGTTATAAGTTCACCAAGGTGCTCATGGATGGAGGTAGCAGCATTAATATCTTGTACTATGAGACCTTCCGTCGTATGGGACTGACAGATAAAAATCTTAAACCGTCTAATACGGTGTTCCACGGTGTAGTACCTGGCAGATCAGCATATCCTGTTGGCAAGATAGCTCTGGAAGTGGCCTTTGGGGATGACCATGATTCCAAGTCGGAGACATTGACGTTTGAAGTGGTGAAAATCCAGAGTCCATGTCACGCCCTATTCGGGCGACCGGCTTACGCCAAGTTTATGGCACGACCCTGTTATGTGTATCTGCAGCTCAAGATGCGGGGTCACAAGGGGACAATAACGATTCACGGAAGCCGCAAAATCGCTTTGGAATGCGAGGAAGGAGATGCGGCTTATGCAGAGTCGGTTTGTGCCACCGAGGAGTTGAAGTACTATAAAGACAATGTTGATCTGGCGGACATGACTCCGTTGAAGAAGCCAACTACGGAGCATGATCCGACCCTGAAGTTCAAATCGGCAGCAGAAACTAAGTTTGTTGACTTCGTACCTGGCGAGTCATCCAAGCAGTTCAGCATCAATGCCAACTTGGATCCGAAATAGGAAAGCGCGCTCATCGAGTTCATCCGTGAGAATCGGGACATTTTTGCATGGAAGCCCTCTGACATGCCAGGTGTACCGAGGCAACTCGCTGAGCACACACTTAATGTGGATCCTAAATATAAACCGGTGAAACAGTTCCTCCGCCGGTTTAACAAAGAAAGACGCAAGGTGATTGGAGAAGAGGTAGCTAGGCTCTTAGGAGCTGGCTTTATTGTTGAAGTTTTTCACCCTGAGTGGCTTGCCAATCCGGTGTTGGTCCTCAAGAAAAACGGTACCTGGCGCATGCGTGTGGATTACACAGATCTTAATAAAGCTTGTCCAGCAGATCCTTTTGCCCTCCCCCGTATTGATCAAATTATTGATGCTATGGCGGGTTGTGAGCGTCTAAGTTTTTTGGATGCATATTCTGGCTATCATCAGATCAAAATGGCAGTTAAGGACCAGGAGAAAACGGCAGTCATAACTCCCTTTGGAGCCTTCTGCTATGTGTCTATGCCCTTCGGGCTCAAGAGTGCCCAGGCAACTTATCAACATTGTGTGCAAAATTGTCTACATAAACAGATTGGCCGTAATGTACACGCCTACGTGGATGATATCGTGGTTAAATCCAGGGAGAAGGAGACTCTGATTGGTGATTTAAAGGAAACTTTTGATAACCTGAGGACGTACAAGATGATGCTTAATCCGGACAAATGCGTCTTTGGTGTACCGGCGGGCAAGTTATTAGGCTTCTTGGTGTCCAATAGGGGAATTGAGGCTAATCCGGAGAAGATCACAGCCATCACCTCCCTCGCTAAACCGAAGTGTATCAATGATGTTCAGCGCCTGGCAGGCCGGATTACTACGTTAAGCCGGTTTATCAGTCACCTCGGTGAGAAGGTAATCCCTTTGTATCAGATGTTGAAGAAGACGGATCAGTTTGTCTGGAGTTCTGCTGCTGATGAAGCATTTGAGGACTTAAAACGGCAATTGGCCAATCCGCCTGTGCTCGCCGCTCCCATTGACAAGAAGCCATTGCTGCTATATGTTGTTGCTAATGCTCGGGCGGTCAGCGTGGCTATTGTGGTAGAGCGAAAGGAGGCAGGTAAGGAGCATCCGGTTCAACGTCTGGTCTATTATATCAGTGAGGTGCTCATTGAGTCCAAGCAAAGGTATCCGCATTGGCAGAAGCTGGTGTATGGAGTTTTTATGGCAAGCAGGAAGCTTAAACAATACTTCCAAGGGCATCCAATTACAATGGTCAGTTCTGCTCCTTTGGGAGATATCATCCAAAACTGGGAAGCAACTGGCCGGATTGCAAAGTGGGCTATAGAGCTGGGGCCGTACGGTTTGAAGTATGTGCCTCGGACAGCGATTAAGTCTCAATCACTTGTTGATTTCATGAATGATTGGATGGAAATGCAAGCACTTGAAGAAAAGCCAGATCATACGTATTGGACCATCCATTTTGACGGATCCAGGCAATTGGAAGGCTCGGGGGCTGGAGTCGTATTAACTTCCCCACGAGGTGATAAGTTTTGTTATGTTCTCCGCTTAATGTCCCCTTGTACTAACAATGCAGCCGAGTATGAAGCCTTGCTCCATGGTCTCCGGATGGCTAAGGAGATGAATCTAAGTCGAGTTAAGTGCTTCGGTGACTCGGACCTTGTGGCTCAGCAGGTGTCTGGGACTTGGGACTCCAAGGACCCACTCATGGCAGCATATCGTCGCGAGGTGGATATTGTTGCAGGTTATTTCAGAGGCTATCAGGTGGACCACATGGACCGGTGGAAAAATGAAGCGGCGGACGCTTTAAGCCGGTTGGGCTCTCAGCGCAAACCGGTCCCGCCCAAAGTTTTTTTGGATGTGCTGCACAACCCATCGGTCAAGATCCCTGGTGAAGAGGATTTGTCTATTCCTGATCCGGAGGCTCAATTGGTGGCAGCTCTTCATGTTATTCCGGATTGGACGCTTCCTTACCTGGCGTACAAGAATCGGGGCGAGTTGCCAGAGGATGAGATTATGGCCCGGCAGATAATCCGGTGATCCAAGTCCACGGCTATCATCAACGGCGAGTTGCATCATTGCAGTGTATCAGGAGCTTTTCAACGCTGCATGTCTCCTGAAGAAGGCCATGAAATTTTGTGTGAGATCCACGAAGGAGATTGTGGTCACCACGCCGGTTCAAAGTCTCTAGTGGGTAAAGTGTTTCGCCATGGCTTCTATTGGTTAACTGCTCATGCTGATGCGGAGGATCTGGTCAGACGATGTGATGGTTGCCAAAGGTTTTCAAGACGTGCTCATGTACCGGCTCAAGAATTGAGAATGATTCCAATTACTTGGCCGTTTGCGACTTGGGGGCTGGATATGGTTGGGCCTTTCAAAAGGTCCAAAGATAAGAAGACCCACCTCCTGGTGGCGGTTAACAAGTTTACAAAGTGGGTGGAGGCAGAACCTGTTAGCAAGTGTGATGCGGCCACGGCGGTTCAGTTCGTCAAAAAGGTGATTTTCCGGTTTGGCTTTCCGCACAGTATTATCACAGATAATGGTACCAATTTGTCCAAAGGTGCTATGAAGGAGTTCTGTGAACGGGAGCACATCCAGCTCGACGTTTCATCAGTGGCACATCCATAGTCCAATGGTCAAGCAGAACGAGCTAATCAAGAGATCTTGAGAGGCATCAAGCCCCGGCTCATGGTTCCTTTGCAGAGAACGCCGGGTTGTTGAGTAGAAGAATTACCATCTGTGTTATGGAGCATCAATACAACACCCAACAGATCAACAGGATACACACCGTTCTTCATGGTTTATGGAGCGGAGGCGGTTCTCCCGAGTGATATCCGTCATGATTCACCTCGTGTAACGGCTTATATTGAAGCGGACAACGAGACAGCACGGCAAGATGCTTTGGACCGGTTGGATGAAGAGCGTGACATCACAGCCGCCCGATCGGCGATTTACCAGCAGGATCTTCGTCGTTATCACAGTCGTCGAGTCAGAACCAGAACCTTTCAGGAAGGAGATTTGGTGCTTCGGCTCATCCAAGATCAGACTGATATGCATAAATTATCCCCACCTTGGGAGGGGCCTTTCGTGGTCAGCAAGAATCTGCACAACGGGTCGTACTATCTGATCAATATTCGAGAGCATAAGACTCATGTACATCAGAGGAGGAGACTAACATGCCGTGGAACATAGCTCATCTTCGGCCTTACTATACCTAAGCCATTGGCTATACTTATGTACATACTACGACAATGTATATACTATGATTAAATATAATAAACCGGAACCTCAGCTAAAGCGGGGTATTTGTTCTTTTACATCATGTGAGGTTACACGGAAGTTGCTTTAAAGCGGCCTCCGGTTTACCCCTTGAGTTCGCTTTTTAAAAGCATCATGTTATATCACTTGGAGGTTTGGTCGTGTCCAAACCAATACCATGCCTCTTGATAGGCGAAAGCCACCAGATCACTTGGGGACTTGGTCATGTCTGAACCAGTCATGCCTCTTGATTGGCTTAAGGCCACAAAATCACTTGGGGGCTTGGTCGAACCCGAACCATGACCATGCCACTTGGTCGGCATAAATGCCACGGTTTCATTTGGGGACCTGGCTGACTAGAACCATAGTTACACCTAACGGGAGCTTGGTCGTGTTCGGCCATGGTAACACCATCTGATCAACTCAAATAAAACTTTTTTTGCAACGTTTTGTCATTGCATTTGATTTACACTTTTCTCTGAAGGGGGTTTTTTTGCTTTTTATTGCGTTTTTTGAACCGACAAAGTTTTTTAACCAATCAATTGACGGAACACAGTTCACGTTAATCCGGAGACTATTTGCCCAGTTTGATCATTGTTGTTAACATCCTCTTATGGAGTAACACGGTGTTTATTATAACCCGGCATGGTTTACATGGTAAACCAGCGTCATATATATACAGGAGCTGTTATCTCCTCCAACAGTGTGGGTTTGCAAAACTCCGCTTCAAGATTGGCCAAGCCAACTTCACACTCAACGATGGCAGGTATTATGTATCTCAAAAATTTGATCATATACTTAAAATTTTGTTTTGCATGTTTTGATTTCATATATGCAGACATCATATTCCGCCTGACGGTACAACCGCGGTGGCACTTGACGAATTTCTCATTTCAGAAAGTGCTTTGGAAAGTTCATTACCACAGGAAGAACAAATTATGCACGAAGGCATATCAACATCAAAGGTATCAGCTAGCCTATTACAAGGCAACATGGTGCCCATAATAATATAATTGTTTTTCGCAAAGGAGAGGCAGTTTTAAAACCGGCTTCCGGTTCAAGCTTGGTCACCAGCCCGGCCTGATGGTTGTGGGTCATCCTACACCGCTTCAGCCTCCGTTTCTCTACCCAGTGGCTGGAAATCCACAATTGTCCAGTTGATTCCCATTAATGCTTGAAAAATAGCTTCATCATGGATCAGCAATGACGGGTCAATATCGGGAGCGTAAGTATGCTTACGGATTGGAGGGATCAGATTTTCCGATTCATGGATTGGTGCAGCTATTCGCTTGTTATGACTGTCATATTGGGCTTGATAATGAGACAAGTCTGCTTCCTCAGCCAATTGACAAGCTAGAGGACGTACCTCCCGGTTTATTGCTCGCAGATCCGCTTCACCAAATTCTGACCCGTCTTCGTTCAAGCTGGGATAGCCCTGAGCCACTTCAATAGGATCAAAATCCGGCACCCAGGCGTTTTCCCGGATTAAGGCATTGATTGCATCGGTTCGAGCAGCAGATTTCTTCAACTCTTCAATCCGGGCAGGAAGCACCGATAGTTTCATCAGAGTATCTTGAATCAAAGTGGGCGCCGGTTTGTTATGTGATGCGGTACAGATGATCCGCTGGGCACCAGTATACAATTGTTCAACCAATGTATAGGCGGCTTTTAGTTTCTTCCGCACATCTAACCCCAAATGACCAATGCGTGTCCCTGAAATACCATAAAGGGTTAATAAACCGGCGACTCTGTCAGAAGGCAGAGCCAATTCAGAAGGCAAACTGGCTTACCAAAGATAGCAGTAGTCATGGCATGCACGTGCCACTTTATGCTGGTCAGTTCATCCGCCACTGGTTTTAGTGCAGCCTCGGCATCCTCTGCTCGTTTGATCAAAGCGGACTTTTCAGTGGCCCAATCCGCCCGCTTCTTCTTGAAGCTCTCCTTAAGCTGTTCCATGCCGCTTAAAGCGCTGGCCAATTCCTCTTTTGCTTTGGAGGTTTCAGCCTGTTAGGTTTTCAGGTTTTCTTGGAGATCGGTGACTTGGTTTTCTTTCGTCTTCAGCTCCGCCTGCATGCATACAGATATATGCTTCAACAAATCGGTATAAGGATTCAAGTACCAATCACATAACAAGTTATGCACTTAGCACTTGGGGGCTAATGCATATTCGATCTTCATCTTTTAATTACTTACAAAGTCCCAAGATCAATACAAGTATTCAACTTGGCACTTGGGGGATAATGGCTATTTGCTCGTATATATTCTGATGCAGCAATTTCAATTACTTAAAGTACCGGTTTAACTATGTTAAGTTGAACGGGCCCTTGGGGGCTACATCAGCGAATTTCAAAGCATCAAGATTTATATTGGGAAGTCCCGGTTTGAAAGAATATTACAAACCGGCCCTTGGGGGATAGGAGAGTCAGCAAGAATGGAAGCGTACAAGCAGGAAGGAGCATATGGAAGTTACCTCATATTTCTCTTTCATCATATTAACCAGACCGGCTTCATAGTCGCGACTGGTATACAACCGGTTCAGATAGCCGGAATGGATATCTTGGGCGTTCAGAG
>NW_025229338.1:2340-4234 GCF_018294505.1 Triticum aestivum | reverse complement strand
GACCTGAGGCGTCAGTAGGTCTCTCTTCAGCAATAAGATCATTGTCTTGCTGCGGTGGATCGTTGGGTATATCCTCAGGAATAGCCACTTCAAGATTGGGTGTCTTGCCTGGTTCAAGAACGACATCTTCTTCGGCTGCTTTGTCCAGGCGGGCCTTCTTGCTTGGCCTAGGTTTGGCCCTGAGCAGAATAACAAAATCAAATACAGCATATGTTCTAAGGCGATGTACTGCAAACATCACAATAAGTATAGCTTACCCAAGCACCGTTTTGAGCGGTGGGAGCTGAGTAGCCGGTGACTCGCCAGAAGATGAGTGGGAAGTAACCTGGTAATCGGAGCCAGACGGATTAAGTGGTTGACGAAAGCAGCCCGCTTTAGGACAAGCACTGACAAGCAAATTAGAGACCTCTAAATGGCGTTTCCGAACCAGACTGTTCGGTAAACCGGCGGAGGTAACTACCTGGCCGCTGTGCCGGGTTGTGCGACGAGCTTCCTGTTGTTGGGTCTTCATAAGAAATTTAGGATCCAAATAAGCAAGAGGATGAGAAAATTTAACTTTCCGGTTTGCCTGACGGATTTTTTGTGAAGGCAAAGTTTGTGAATCGGAAGAGAGAATAATTACCTCTGCAACATCCGCATGGCTGGCTTCGGCATCATCCTGACAAATATCATCATCAATAAGACGCATGAGAAATATACCAAGTGAGTCAAGCTCTACCTCAAAGTCCGGATTATCCACATCATCATCAGGGGCCGGATTAGAAGATGCAGTGGTTCTTTTCCTGTGGGCAGTCTTCTTCACAGCTTTAGTCTTTTGCCGAGTTGCTCTTTCCGGTTTGTCTGGTTTTTCTGGTTTCTCCTGCGACAGTTTCTTGCTCCAAAACGGATCCTTGCCCTGATTACACAGACACTGATATTAAACAAAGACCAGATATATCATTAACAGATTTAGCAAAAAGAAAAATCAAAGTCTTACAGCTGGCGGTTTGTTGGTGGCACAGAAGGGAAGCAGGCCGTTTCTAGCACAGGTGTGTTCCGGTTCATTCAGCATCTTATTCACATCCTTTGTGATTTCTTCATCAGTGAGCTAGATTTTGGAATGTCGCAGTGGGTCATCAACACTGCCAGTATACTCGCACATCAAACCGGAGCGCTGACTAAGGGGCAGTATGCTCCATGATATCCAACAGTGAGCGAGATCAACCCCTGTTAAACCGTTGGCCATAAAGGCTCTGAGCTTTGACAGTTGAGGAACATATTTACTTCTCTCCTGTGCAGCAAATCTTTGTGGAAACGGTGTGTATTGCTGAGCCGCTCCGGACGAATGCCAGGCAAGGGATTCTCACCAGCAGGGGAGGTGTCTTTGCAGTAGAACCATGTCTGATTCCATTCTTTGGGGTGGCTATGCATTTTGGCGTGAGGGTATGTGACCTCTTTCCTTTTCTGAATCGCCACGCCACCCAACTCCGTATTGGAGCCGTCAGTAAACTCATTACGGCAATTTAGATGGAAAAGGTCTCTGAACAATTCCATTGTGGGCTCCTCTTGAAAGAATGCTTCACAGAGCACTTGGAAGTGACACATATTTATAACAGAGTTGGGGCCAGTATCTTATGGATGGAGCTGGAAATCGGCTAAAACATCCCGGTAAAATTTAGAACCGGGCAGCTTAAAGCCCCGGGCTAAGTGATCTACGAAAACAACAACCTCTCCTTCTCGAGGTGTGGGAGGGCATTCTTTGCCAGGAGCCCTCCAATGGATGGTATCTTTGCTGCCTAAAGCGCCAATCAGGACTAAATCATCCAGTTCAGCCTCTGTGACGCGAGAAGGAACCCAATTGCACTCATACACTTGCTTGGCCATGATGGAATCTACAAGGTAGAAGATCCCGGTT
>NW_025229338.1:0-1923 GCF_018294505.1 Triticum aestivum | reverse complement strand
AAAAGAGATAAATACTTAGAGGTTCAAAGGACCAGTACCGAACAAATGAGCAAAACGTTCATATAGATCTATGGTTTGAGATGCATAAGTGAAGGTGAAGGTCAAACAAATATCATTGCACAGAGTAAAGATTTGCGGGTTCATCTAAAGATCTATCGTATGAGCAAGAGGCAGACGATGAACACTGAAGAACTGTGAAACCCTAGGTCAGATCTGCAGGGGAAAGGATAGAAGATTTACCGGAGCTGAGGAAGATGCGGAAGGTTGCCGCGATGTTCTGGTGCGTTCAGGTTGATGCAGCGGCCAAGGATGAGGCAGAGGTCGACGGCGGCGGCAGAGCTCCGAGGCTGGAGACGCGAGGAAGACGGAGAAGGCACGGAAGGAGAAAAGAAATGACTCTTCGGTCCTATTTATAAGGCGAAAGAACATGAGTCAGGCGCGACAATCAAGGGGCCACAAAACGGAGTTGTCGCCTCGATTTCCGCCAATCTATTAAACAAAGAAGCATAATGGATAGCTTCGTTATGACAGGTGACGTCACTCCGGTTTACAGCAATCAGAGAAGATGACATCAGGGCGGTTTACCAATTTATACGAAGATGTTGAAGATGAAGCTTTTATTAAAGGATTGACATGAACCCGTTCAAATCAATCTGGGGCCTAATGTTGGGGATATTACTACTGGGCGTAAACCGGCCTATCTGGGCCGGGTTAACTTCGTCAGTAGTTAAGTATGTTAAAGCCCAAGAAGACAGAGGAAGTTTCAAGGCCCATGGTCGGTTCAAGGCCTGTAGCCGTAAACCGGCGTTAGTAGTTAACTTGTATTGTAAGTTAGGAATAAATAGAGACCAAACCGGACACATCTATGAGCCGGTATTGGGACTCCGTAAGCCGACGGGAGTCACCCGTATATATAAGGGGACGACCCGGCGGCGGTTCAAGGACAACAGACAACAACTTGAGACATAGGCGAAGCTTGTTTGCTCCCTAGTCATCGAAACCCCATCAATTCCATCACAACTAGACGTAGGCTTTTACCTTCATTGAAGGGGCCGAACTAGTATAAACTCTCTTGCGTCCCTGTGTCCGCTTTAACCCCTTCAAGCTAACCCGTCGAGATGGCTCCCCGACTAAGTCCTTTCTCTAGGACATCTGCCGTGACAAAACCACGACAGGGAGGTCTGCGCCGCGCTTGGTATCTGGCTCTGCCGAGAATACGGCCACCCCTTTGCACTTCACGTCCGTGACCTTGGCCTTATTCTCCTCTGGATCCGCAGCAGGGAGCTCGAGGAGGGAGAGACGCCCCTCCTCGGCTCTTGCACACTTGGTTGCTATGTTGAGCAACTCAAAAGTCGTGCACAACTCCTCATGGATGGCGAGCTCCTCCTTCATCCTGATGTCGCGGAAGCCATCGGAAAACGCTGAGATGATGGCCTCATTCGTCACCTTGGGGATCTTGAGGCGCACGCTGTTGAAGCGCTGGATGTACTTCTGCAGGGTCTCTCCCGGCTGTTGCTTGATGCGGCGCAGGTCACCCGCGGCCGGGGGCGGTCGCGAGTGCCCTGGAAGTTGGCGACGAAGTGGTCGCGCATCTCACCCCAGGAAGAGATCGAGCCTGTGGGCAGGTTTAGGAGCCATGAACGAGCTCCATCCTTGAGAGCCATAGGGAACCAGTTCGCCATGACCTTCTCGTCACTGTTGGCCACCTTGATGCTCAGCTCGTAGAGCTACAAGAACTCCGCAAGGTCGGGGGTGCCGTCGTAGCAAGGAGGCAGATCCGACTTGAACTTGCGTGGCCAGACAACGCTGCGCATCTCAGGAGGGAAGGCGCAACAGCCTGCCGTGGCCACCAGGGGCCGTCGTGGAGGTGGAGCTTGATCTTGGTGTCCCTACGCCGCCACGGCAAGTGGCGCATGGCCCCGC
>NW_025229337.1:21382-24401 GCF_018294505.1 Triticum aestivum | reverse complement strand
TTTTCATGGTCCAACTCGCTGGGACATTGTTGGGGGACTTTTTACAGGACATGAATGGCAAGTAGTCAAGTACGCAGTGCAAACTACAGCAGAATAAACCTAATTCATGTTGTTGCAGTGTTCCAAAGCCACACGCGCACACGGCGGGGTTAGCCATGGTGGGCCATGCATAATTCCTATCCTAAAAGAGAACAAGTGTCAACACCATAGACACATCCTAATCTGAAGACGGTGCTACCGAAGCGGCGCAACGGTTACATCGCGGCAGGATCCGGAAATCGATTCAGGCATTCAACACCCATCGATCAAATCCATGGACACAGCAGGTTAGTGAGATTAGGCAAGGAAGCGATTGCATCAGAGATTACCCGTTGTCATAGGGTTAACATTTGAGAAAGCACAGGCTTTCCTACACCCCCTTATTTAGCCATTCATTTTTGCATCGTGATTCGTGCGAGTAATTTTTGTCTTTTTTGTTTCTTCTAAATAGAACAACATATAAACTTGAAACTTTGGAAGACAACAAAACATTCTAACTAGAGTGTGGGAAAAAAATCAGATTTTTTCGTGAATCATATATACAAAAAAAATATTTTACTCAAAAAATTCTCATTTTGTATATTTATGTCGGACAAAAAATCTAAAAGTTTCTTCTTACACTGTAGTAAGAATGTTTCGTTGTCCTGTAAAGTTTGAAGTTCACATGTTGTTTTGTTTTGAAGGAACAAAAAAGAGAAAAATCCGTGTTATAAGTTAGTTGTATAGTACAGATCTCAAAGCAACATTGAAGGGTAAAGATAAGAGGTGTCTAGAAACCTGAGGTTTATAAATCCACGTTCATTGTCATAGCCACTGGGGACGGGCTTGTGGTTGCAGGTATCCAAGACGACGCGGTTGCCCTCGCGCGGTACGCCGTGCTACGATAGGCGGAGGAGATGGAGCCCTCGCGCTCGTGCATTCGGCCCGAACCGCTTGGGCGCCCCTATATCTCGCCTTCAGCGAGTCTGGCTTTCGACTAGCCGAAGGGCGAGCTAGTTAAGTCGGCCCACGCGCGCGGGAGGCCACAACCTCTTTTTCTTGTTCTTTTTTACATTTTTGGATTTTGTTTTTTCTTTATTTTTGTACTTTTCTTTATACTTTAAAATATTATTTATACATATACATATATATTAAAAACACTCTACAAAAATAAATAAAAATGTTAAAAATTATTTACAAAATGTTGAACAAGTATTTGAAAAGTATTGAACATGTATTTGAAAAATGTTGAACACGTACTTTAAAAAAAGTGATCATGTATATAGAAATGTTAATCAAGCATTTGAGAAAGAATATTCAAAAAGTATTTCAAAAAGTTTAATCAAGTATTTGATAAATGTTAAATTTGTATATAAAAAATGTTGACCATGTATTAGAAAATGATGATTTCTTTATCATGTTTATGAAAAAATTAATCAAGCATTGCAAAAATGTTGAACAAGTGGTTGAAAAATGTTGATCATGTATATAAAATATTAATCAAGCATTTGAAAAACAAATGTTGAAAAAATATTTGAAAAATATTAATCAAGCATTTGAGAAATATTAAATGTGTATATATATTGACCATGAATTACAAAATAATGAAAATATATAGAAAAATGGTGATCATGTATTCAAACAATGTTAATGAAGCATCTGAAAAAGGTTAAAATTTGGTAATAGGAATTGTTTTGACTATATATTAAAAAAACTTAAATTTGTATTCGGAAAATGTATTTGAAAAATGGTGTTCACATAAAAATAAAATGTAGAATGAAACCAAAAAGAAACAAAGAAAACCGAAAAAGAAACAAAATAAAACAAAGATAAGAAAAAAGAGGAACCATTGAAAAAAGAATGTACATAGAATAAAATGTTGATCATATATTAAAAATGTTAAACTTGTATTTGAAAAATATTTAAAATGTATTTTATATATACCTAAATTTCTATAGATAAATAGTAAAAACCCAAAAGAAAACGAAACAAAAACTGGAGAAGGAAAAGGAAAACCAAACCAAAAATGAAGGAAAAAGAAAAGGAAAAAATAAGAAAAATAAAAAGAAAAGGCAGAGAAAGAAACCCGTGAAAACAATAGAAAAATTGGCTTCATTCGCCTCAACTATAAAACGCGCCTTGTACTTATCATGTGCAAGACGTGGGTGCACTGGAAGGAGAAACCAGGGATCGAACCCTGCTTCTCCCATATTCTTCCTTTTTTTCATTTAAAGTACGTAAAAATGGCCCGGCCTGATACTGTATACCCTTCAGTGATAGTTCGTATGCTCTCGCTTAATGCGAAAAATAGTTGGCGCGGGACTGCTTGGCGGCGCGCTTGTTCTTGGAGCCAGTCATCTCGACCGTTCCAGTGTGGGATCGGACAGAGGTGGGCCGACGACCGGTTGAGCCGAATAATATCTCATTTTAATTTGTTTAAATTAAATTTTCATATTTTCTAAATGAAAGTTAACTTAAAACAATAATATCCCATTTTAAATTTTTTTGAGCTAAAAACACATTGAATTTTTTTGAGAGAAAAAACACATTGAAAGTGACTTGCATAGGTTAAGGAAAAAATAATATCCCATTTTAAATTGTGTTCATATCATTTGAAAAAAATGTTCCTGTATATTGAATAAACAATTTATGCTAAATTTGAAATATTTCTATGAAATCATGAAAATATTTCTATGCAAAGAGAGGAGTGCCCCGTGGCTACTGATGTGTTTTTTTTGGGTTATAGCTCCGTTCCTTCTTGTGCAAAACATTGACGTGGGGGAACGTTTTCTCCTTTTTATGTAGATCTCAAGGATGTATATATTTTCACTAATTTGAGCAAACGTGTAATAATAAAGAAAATAATCACATGTTGCAAAATAAATATTAACATATATTCAAGTAAGTCTTTGTATATTTCAAAAGGGATTTTTTTCGGGAATCAAAAGAATAATATGACATAAAAAATAAGTATTCATATATTCGAAAAATATGTTTTTTT
>NW_025229337.1:7178-20921 GCF_018294505.1 Triticum aestivum | reverse complement strand
TATATTGTGGACTGAGGGAGTATATCTTAGATACAACGACGCCACGCCCTAACTCTTAACGACCATGACATCAGACCTCAACAACCTGTTTCTTTCAACTCTTTTGTTTATGGTCCTCTTTTGACAGCAAGGAATGGTGTCTTTGTAGTAAATCGGAGACGGACTGACGAGTCTAAAGATCGCCATTGATGGCATGTTCATAAGCAACAGTCATCTTTTGTACTCCTGATGGGATCACAAAACAGTTCTCTTGCACTTTGTTTCTCTCTAACACATAACAAACACCACCGATGTCTAAACAAAAGTCCTGGTTTGGTTCAGACTCACAGCCCTATTTCATTATCGGTAGTGTTGATGTGTATGCTGCAAAAACCGGGCTGCGCAGGCAGGAGCAGCCTCTTGTTTCCGTTGCTCAGCATCGTCGTGACATCGCGCATGGTAGGCCTGTCCTCCGCGACATCCTGGACGCATAAGAGGGCGACCTGGATGCACCTCATAGTGTCCATCTCTGGGTACTCCTCGCCCAGCGAATCATCCACCAGCTCGTCGCACCTCTGCTCTCTCCACAATTGCCATGCCTATTACCGAAACAGATTATTTGTTAAAAATCGTTACCTTCTTCATAGTTTCCAAGCCTAATAGCCAAACAGATTAATTGTGCATTAACAAGCATGTCTTGCGGTCAAAGTAAGTAAATGTCCCCTAAAAGAAGTAAGTAAATGTTCATATTTTTGAAAGAAAAAAAATGCAAGGGGGTGATAATTGACCTAGGCATAGTGATTTTATATATAGATTGAACCAGATAACACATTACTAATTGCTGGCTTAGTAGAGGGACTAAAGCAAACTATGTGTGGATTCTTCATTTTTGAAGTATTTTATTTTACTCACATATTTCCTGAGCTCGTATGATCTTCCAGATAATTGGTAGGAACCGACAGCCCTCTTCCCACTTATGATCTCGAGAACTAGGATGCCGAAGCTGAAAACATCTGACCTTGTTGAGTAGACACTCTGGGAGCAGTATTCCGGCGCGATGTATCCACTGAAATAAAACAATATATGCCAACAAGATCACTGTAAATTATAATGATTCTCAGCCGAAAGAAATATAATGGGAATTAGATGATAGGCGTGACATGCGCTCATTTGATCAAATCAGTTTCATTGTTGATTGAACGTTTCCATTTGATACCCCGGTACTCCTGTTATTGCAGATTTGCAAGAAAGATCACGGAAAGGAGAAGTTGCAAACTTAGTTGACTTAGTCTGAAGATGCCTTGAAGAAGTCAACACTAATACAGGTCGTAGGTGGAAGATTCATTAGTCACTCTATTAGCTTTTTTTAATGCATATACACAAATAAATATTAAGTTTCCCTCTCCACGACCTCTACACTGTGATAGTATATATCTATGTATTGCATACGCTCGAAAATATTAACACCATCTCCTTCAAATATACGTCATATAATATTGATGAATCATTGGAACTCAACTTAGTCTCAACTAACAAGGTACTTAGCTAGCTAAACAAATATTCCCGCCTTTTCAATAAGGTTCGCTTACTAACCAAATATAAGTCTGAACTAACATGTGAAGCCCATAAAATCAAAACCTTACAATGTTCCCATAGCTGTCGTTGTATTTGATTCTGTCATGTTGGGGAGGCATATCCTTGCGATCCCAAAGTCGGAAATTTTTGGATTCATTTCATGATCTAATAGGATGTTACTTGGTTTCAAGTCTCTGTGGACTATGCACTCATGTGCGTAGTCATGCATGTAGAGAAGGCCTTCTGCTATTCCTTCAATTATGTGGCGACGTACAGGCCAGCTCCGCTTTGCTCCTGACCCTATTGAGTTACAATTTAAAATGTGAATATAGAGATACATAGTTATTTTTTCATTCGAATAAATAAACAGAAGATATTTTGGCCTTTTGTTATTTTTGTGGTGAAAGTACAATGGTATTATCTTTGTTTTTTGCATGAGAAAAGTGAACGTACCAAAAATGAACTCTTCCAAGCTACCATTTGGCAAAAATTCATATACAAGTATCCTCTCTTTGCCTTTGATGCAGCATCCAAGAAGTTTGACGAGATTCTTGTGCTGGAGGCTGGCTATGAGTTTGATTTCATTCATGAACTCACGGAATCCTTGAACTGAATTTGGAGAAAGTCGTTTAACCGCTATGTCTTGATCGTGAGGCAACCGACCCTAATGAAGTGTACATGTATTTTTACATGACAGATCAATATATGAGTAATGCTATCTTGATAATATGGTATTTGTATACATTGTATCGCAATAAATACGCTTGTTCATGATGCTATATTGAGATGATTTTGATTAAAAAAAGTTTCCTTTCATGTGCATGTGTGATATGCATCGTTATTGGGAGAAAATAAATCTCTATTCAATTCAAGAAATGAAGTTACACATGAATTTTTTATATATTTGAATTACTAAATATTTTTGAACAACTGCAAAATGAACTGAAATATAGGATTGCGAAAATTAAAGGAGTATTATTTTGTCTCAGTAAGGCTAACATTCGCAAAGGTTGATTCAAGTAAATGCAATTACCTTGTAAACATGACCAAATCCACCTTCTCCAAGTTTATTTTCCTTCGAGAAGTTATCAGTAGCACTTCTTATCTTTGAATATCTAAATAGTGAAAACCTCGAGTCGCTTTCACTAACAATTTCCTCTTCCAGGATGACTAGATCCCTCTCCAATAACAGTTCTACACAAGGAAGGGCAAGGTAAAAACATATTCATGTGGAAACAAAATGAAAGAATAACTTGCAATCATGCAAACGATGATGATGATGATGATGATAACAACAATACTACTGCTCCTCCTACTACTACTACTACCATTACCACCACCACCACCATCACAATAATAATAATCAATGTTCAAGAAAGCGTTTTTAAGCACGCTTAAGCGATGAGCGATGGCAAACCTCTTCGCTTTTGTCCTAAGCGGTAGGTTAAGTTTTTCTTCTTCTTAACTTTGGCCAAAATTTGGCTGTTTTTGAACTCCTTTTGCTTGTCGGCTTGCGCAATAATGGCAATATGCCATTTATCTTATTATTAGGTTCTGTTGGGAACCATTTCCTTCATATTCTGGCAAAATTCTCACATGATCTCTTTTAGGTTATGACTATTTGAACTGAACCGCATTTTAGTTGTTATTTTTCTTGCTATGTGAACCTGATGCTACGGTGTGAACTGTGTTTTAGATGCTATATCAAGTACCCATGTGCCATGTTTCCTATTTTACTGTGTATATTATTCAAAATCTATCAAATTCTAGCCAATTTCAAAAAACATTGAAGCGCCCATTGCTCTAAGCTGTGACCTTCCGTTTCGCTTATGCTTTCCGCTTCTTTGAACATTGATGATGATGATGATGATGATGATGATGATAGTAATAGTAACAGTAACAACAACAACAACAACAACAACAACAACAACAACAACAACAACACAACAACAACAACAACAACAACAACAACAACAACAACAACAACAACAACAACAACAACAACAACAACAATTCTTTACCTCTGACTTTCTTGACGATGTATGGCCTTAGGAGCAAGCCGAGGATGAGCAAAACTAGAAGAGGAACTCCAAATATGACAATCTTAAGCACCGGGCTCACTCCATCTTTGTATCAAAAAGGCCGCAAAATCAGTAGGTAACAGGGAGTTTGGAACAACATGGTTTCCCTTGCTAGGCCTTAGGAGTTAGGATTGTGAAATGCTGTTAAACTACGCGTGGATTCCTTAAAAAATCTTAATAGATGGAGTTGTAAACAGTGAAGCAACACACGTACTTTTGGGCATGTCGATCTTGAGAGTGTCGTTTGTCTCCTCAAAGAAGAGCTCCTTCTCGTACCGCAAATTACACCGAATTCCAATAATCCTCCCACCGACGCGGCTTGAAGATGCATCGCCGAACAGCTTTGGCATCTGCTTGATGATGCCTTCAAGGCAGCTCCTGCACTGTGGCCCGGCAAGGTCCAGCCTGCACTGCACGAGCCCGTACACGGTGCTCACGCCCTGCTCGCCGAACCCCGCCTCGCCGGTCGCATACCGGGACCGGCTAGTCAGCCTGGGGCCGCCGGAGGTGCCAAGGTCGGCCAGGTCGTTCATCAGCTTCACCACCGTCTCCATCAGCCGCGGTGCGGCCTCTGCGCCCCTGACCGAGTTCATATTGCTCGCGGACCATTCGGGCTCGTTGCTGAGGCTCGAGAGGGACCGCTCGTCGTCGGTGAAGCGGAGCATGTACTGGTCGTAGTAGACGACGGCGCGCCGGCAGGAGACGCGGTCGGCCACGTCCTGGAAGGCGGCCCTGAGGCCGTCGGTGCAGTTGGCGCCGGTGTAGTCGCCGCGGCAGAGCACTTCGCCATACACCTTGTCGGGCGCCTCGCCGGAGCTGCCCTTGGCGAAGCCCGACGTGCCGGCGCCCGCGGTGAGGGTCGCTCCGAGAGCTCGAAGGTTGGAGCCGTAAGTGCTGTTTGTCGCGTACGTGCCGGTGGTCTGGTTGCAGAGTGTATACAACGGGCTCACTGTGGCGGAGGCGGCGTGAACGCTCGCCTCCGGTGGCCACAAGGCGAGGAAGAAGAGGAGGAGGAGGTACGTGGGCATGGTGGTGACTGGTTGCTGGTGTGCTACGTTCGAGCGAGCGTTCGATTGGTTAATTAGCTACGCCAGCTTGGAGCCTTTGACCGGAAGCGGGAACTTGCTAACATCACACCGTGACGACCAATCAAAACAACGGGTCTTCCAACCAATACCGTGACCAACTAAGAGTACAAAATTAGGCTCTTTTTTTTTAACATCTGTATAGACACAAGCACTCATATACGTGCGCATACACTCATCCCTATGAACGCACACACGCATACCCTATCTCTATGAACACCTCAAAAAGACTGAGCCGGCATATTATCTTGAAATTTACGAAGATGAGAACGTCTCCTTCCACTGAATGCGCATCATCGAAAATTCTGAAATAAATTCAGAAATAAATGCGCACCATGGGATATACTACTTGGCTTGTTTTCTATCGATTGTCATCAGTTTAAGGGTGGACACTGGGCAGTTAGGAAATTGCCGCGAGTATTCCAGGGACCAGAGCAGAAGTTTTGTGACTCTGACGTTCTGTTCTTTATCGAAGAATGAACCTCCGGTTCTGACTTCTGACATAAATATGCACACTATATTCTGGATTGGATGTGACGACTTGAAGTCAATGTTCCACGAATGAATAGACAGCGCCGACATCAACATTATGTATATACTCAGTTCGTCTCAAATTAAGTGTCACAACTTTAGTATCAATACAAAGTTGGGATTATTTTGAGACAGAGAAAGTACATCATGTATTGGATTTGGGCTACTTTTTCGTCTACCTCAAGGTGGTTTCAGATATCATAGTTTCCCTAATATATTAATAAAAACAATTCAAATCACCCGATGGGTTGCAGCCCAGCATCCATCGTCTTCCTTGTGCGCTACGTGCCCCCCATAGGCCCACACCGCTTCCATTGCAATTTTTTATGGTGCGAGCGGTTGTGTGTGGATCATGCTAGCATGGCAGCTCCCACTCCCCTACAGCTTCCCTCTCCTCTCCGAGCCCACCCTTTTGTGGCAATGTCGGCAACCCATCGTCGTCCACCACCATGACCTGGTCGTGACAGCCGCCGCAAGCTGCTGTAGGTGTCTCCTCCTTGTGTCCCTTCATCTGACGCAAGCCGGAGATGGCACACAACAGGCAGTCATCTGCACTGGTTGTAAGCTTGTCACCCCCTGTCCCCTCCTCCTTCTCCTCCCGCCATCCACCACCGATGCTACAAGCTCCAGTGTTGCAAAGGAGTTGAGCTGCAAAGGAGCCGGTCGATACAGGTCTTGGGATTGCAACACTGTACATGTTTCTAAAAACACGGGAAACATTGCAGTGGAAGCACAATGGTGCGGCGATGCGGGCGCGCCGACGTTCCTGCAACATACCTCTATCGCAAAGGTTGAGGGCGTCGCTCAGTTGCTCGATGGTGCAGATATGGCGCGTAACACTCCCCATATTTTAATCACATGATTTGGTCGCTATCGTGGCTGAAAAATCCCATTGCAATTTTCCTCCATAACTATGTCATGGGAATGTAGGAAATACCACCACTATCACTCCATTTTAGGGCTACCACGATAGATGCTTCAAGCACAATTTTAATCCTTGTGTTTTCCCTCTCATTATAGTATTTTTTTTCTTGTCATCCTACCATTTATTCATGATGTCTGTTTCTTTTTTATCCTAAATATTATAAAATTAATAATTATTTTTTCAAGGGATCCTTCTCCCGATATTGACCAATTATACATGGTATTATAAACATAAGCATAATAAATTATCTGACTTCTTTTAGTTATTGCTCCTTTCATTCCAAATATGGTGTGTATGTATTTTTCCAGAAGTTATGCTTTCTAAATTTTTACTAGGTGTATAGAGACAAATATACAAATCTATAAGAGCAAATAAATATAGTTAGATACATATTTTTACTTATTTATTTTTTATTATTAATATTGATAACTTTATCTATAAACTTGCTTAAACTTTACAAAGTTTGACTTTAGAAAGAATCTATACACATTAAAAGGGAGTAAATAGTAGCATCCAAATTTGGCCCGATAGAATTAATAAGGTTAAACTCACTTAGAATTAACAAACATATATCATGTAGCTTCCATTGACTACTCCTTGATTCCTAGTGTAAAGAGTTTCAGAACTAAATTCTTTGAAGAAAAACACTTCACCAATATTTAACAAAAAACAATTGTAGTATGTACTAATAGTAGAACCTAGAGATCTCCTTGCCCATCTTAATCTAATTGTTTGTGCTGCTTGATATGTAGAGTTATCAATATATATTATCTAAAGTTGCCAAAACAGTCTATCTTGCAAATTAATTATATTTTTTCCTAGTGCATTTGTTGTTTTGTATTGACTTATATTCCTTTGGCACAAATAAAAATATCTTATTGCATACTTAACATGACTTTTTATTACAACCATTTATTGTTAAAACATTATACCTTAGTAACTGTTTTATAATCTTTTGCTTTTTTTTATGATTAGGTCAATATTTTTCTTTGCCAATCACCTCTCAGCCACTACCGCCACGACTTGTTCTCTTTAACATTCCCATGTTGTTTTCTCGATTTTTCTGGTCATCTATGTAATGCACAATCTTATCACGGAAGTCGAGTATAGATTCATTTTTGTTACAACATCAGTGCCTCTCAAACTTTCATAAATTATTGACGTATGTTTATTAGAAAATTCTAACTTATTCTTCCTTTCACTCTTCCTACCATATATTGCTCTCTTTGATAGCACACACATTGTTTAGCTAAGGCACATATATTTTCAGCACAATCAAAACAACATATTGCATACTTTTATTGTTATAGTCACTCCAAATATCATTATGGAACATAATTCGATACAAAACAACAAATGTATGTCATAACTTTTATCATAACTTTCCTATGGAAATACGTTCTCTATGGAAATACGTTTCTTCCTCAAAGATGGTTTGATTTCTAAATAACCTGTGTCATAACTTTTGCAAAACCTTCTCAACTTTTTACCACACACTACAAGGATCATATGATGAGACCATGCCAAGTTTCATGATTAGTAAGCTTGTTTTGAAATTTAAAAAAAACTCAAAAAACTCCTGTTCAGGGTCAAGTCTTGGCACCCTCATGTTTGTAGTTCCTTTCCTATTCTTCTATAAGTCCTAAAAATAGACTCAAGAACACAAATATGATTTTTTTAAACCAGTTTTGCCAAACTTTTCAACAACCTACAACTCAAATTTAAAGTATACCCACTAAATGTCTAGAAATGCACTTAATGATGAGACCATGCCAAGTTTCATGTTTTTCAGAGTTTTGCATTTTTTGAAATAAAAAAAATCAGAAAACTCACATTCATGGTCAAGTCTTGGCACCCTCATGTTTGGAATACCTTTCCTTTTCTTCTATAAGTCCTAAAATAGACACCAGAACACAAATATGATTTTTCAAACCAGTTTTGCCAACCTTTTCATCCACTTATAGTTCAAATTTGAATTGTATTGCGGGCGGCCGGGAGCGAACCCTAGCCGCCAGCAGCGCAGCACCCACCTCCCCCGCCTCCCCTCGCCGCCGCCGGACGGCATCGCCGGGCAAAGCCCGTGCGGCTCGGCGGCGGCGGGGCCCTTTCCTCCTTCCGGTCGGAGCGGCGCGGCGCGGGCCGTCCTCTTCGGCGGGAGCTCGGTCGGCGGCAATGCTAGCTCGAGGCGGCGCGGCGAGGTAGCGCAGGGGCAGGTCGGGCGTGCTTCGGGGCCGGCTGGCGTGGTTCTACGTGCGACGGCTTGCCGCAGGCGTTGGCGTGGGCGCATGGAGCGGAGTACGCGGATCTGAGCAGGCCACGGAGAGGGGGCATGGGGCTACGTGGGCGCCGCGGCAAGATCGCGCTGCGCGTGCGTGGCGGCTCGGGTGGCCATTTGTGGTCGAGCGCTGCTCTGCTGCTTGGGTGTTCTGCTCCACGGCCTCGGGTGCTTGGGTACTCTACTCCGCGGCGTGAGGGGCTCGAGAGGAGCTGGGACGAGGTGCTGCTGCACGGGAAGGTGCTGCACAAGGGGTCCAGCAGCGCGGATCTGTCGCCGGGAGGTTGCGCGATGGCGCGGTGAGGGGCTGCTGCTCAGGCGGAATGGTGGAGCGGCTTCGCTGTGAGATGCAGGAGCAACAGTGTCACATCCCTAGTTCTGGTATGACCTAGACTAGCTAGTCATGTGTGCATCATGTTTAAATTCCATTTAAATTTGAAATGAGGATTTGTGAAACCCTCAGAATCATCTCTGAAAATGACCCAAATAAAAATTGCTTCAAAAAGGTCCAAGAAAATGCTCATGTTGCTCTCTGAAAATATTGGACAGAGATACAAATCAAACCAATATTTTTAGGAGCTCATAAGAATTTATTTTGGGCATTTGGAATTAATGCATAATTATTTGCATTGGATATATATTTATTATATATATAATATATGTCCAAAAATTATGCCATTTGTTGAGGGGCTCTGGAATAATACCACTAGTTCCTACAAAAATTGGCATAAGTAAATAAAATGATTTAGTATTTTTATTAAATCAAAACAAATGTCCGAAAATAGGAAAAAGAAATAGGAAAAGAGACTTACCTAGCGCTTACCTCCCTGTGCAGCCCGTTACTATGCAGCCCAGCAGCAGCCCAGCCCGCCTCCTCCTCTGTCGTCTTCCTCCCCGACAGGAGGACGGGCGCGTGCCCGACGCGCGCACCGCCGTGCCGCGCCACCTCCTCCCTCCCTGCCTGCCTGTCCTCCCCCTCGTCGCTCTGGATGATCCGGACGACGCCACGCGACGCCCCGTACCCCTCTCACTCTCCCCAGTCCTCTCCCCTCCTCTGGTTCCTTCTCCCTCTCTTCACCGACCGCACCGGAGAGCGCCGCTGCTCGCCACCGCGGCCACCGGCCACCCCTCGCCCTGCCGCTGCACTCAGAAGCTCCGCCTCCTCGCTCTGTAGCCTCTCCGCCAAGCTGTGCATCGCCGGACGCCCCGTGGAGCCGTCGCCGTCGCCTTCATCACCTCCGGCCGCCGTGGATCTCCGTCGCCGCACGCCGCCGTCAACGCCTCCCCCGAGCTCGCCGTCGTCTCTTCCGGTCCCCTGTGAGCCCCCCCGCGTCGGTCCCCCCTCCTCTCCTGCCTCCCCGTGCTCTGTAGCCCGCAGCCGCTCGAGCCCGAGCTCCGGCCGCCGCCGCGAGCTTCGCTCCGGCGAGCTCCGCCGCCCCCGCAGCCTCCCGTCTGCTCCCCTGGATGCGGACGAGCCCGGGCTACGCCCCGGTGCCCTTAGCCGCCGCCCCCGTGGCCTGTAACGCGGACGCCGCCGCGTCCTGAGGTCGCCGCCGACGACCTCGCCGGCCTGACATGTGGGCCCTGTCGGCCAGGTGATTAGCTTAGCGCTAATCACAATTTAAGCTAACTCTAACACTGACAGTGGGCCCCTGCGCCCTAATCTTTTAATTAGATTAGTAAAAACCCCTTGTTTAACACTGTGTCACTGACGTGTGGACCCCACACGTCAGGTTTGACCTGGTCAGCACTGTTGACCTGCTGACGCAGGCTTGACGTCATGCTGACGCAGTTATCTATTTTCTGGATTTAAATTAAATCAGGAAATTCCAGAAAATGATTCAAACTTCAAAAAATCATAGAAATTCAACCGTAGCTCAGATTGAAATAATTTATATATGAAAAATTATCAGAAAAATGCAATCTTTCCATCTGTTCTAGTTTCATGCATGACAAACCAACTTATACCTACTATATAAGTGAAACACTAAAATGGCTTATATAAAGAGCTTATTTTGGAGATGCATTTGAATCTTTGGTTCAAATGGATTTCACCCATTTGAATACTAGTTGCATTAGCTCAAACAGCATCACATCTACATGCCATGTTCATGTATCATATTGTTGTTTGTGTATTGATTGCCGACACTGTTCCTTCTCGATAGGTCCTGCTCCGGAGTCCATTCCAGAGTACCTTTCTGAGGAGCAGTGCCCCTTTGTTGATCTACCAGGCAAGCAAACCCCCTTGTTCATTCCGATACAATCCTACTCTCTCGCTCCTGCTCTCATTTATTGCATTAGGACAACAACGATTCAATTGCTACTTTTGTGCTGCGGTAGTTGAACCCATTCCTCTGCATGACCTGTCATTGCCACAGTAAATAGTTGAAACCCACTAGCATGTGTAGGAGTTGATTGAGCCATGTTGTGTTCCTACCATGCTATGCCTGCTATTGCTTAGAGTGTGTCAGGTCTGATTCATTGGGAATGAATTGGAGTGCAGCGCTCTATGTTCTGATGCTGAGAGTTAAGTGTGTGAACACGATTTGGTAAAGGTAGCGGTGAGAGGCCATGTAGGAGTACATGGTGGGTTGTCTCACTGGAATCGTCCTTAAGCACTGAGTTCTATGTATGTTGTCCAATGACTCGATACTACCACACATTGGGCTCTGGGCGCTCCAAGCCCTCTCGACTTATTAACCGACTTGATCTCTGTCCAGGAGTCGCAACTAGTTTCTGGTGTTTGTAGGTAGTGCTATTTTTCTACCAAGTGGCACCCGGCAGGGTGGGCTTGGGACAGACTAGGCACACGTGGCCTGGTGTACCGAGTGGCACCCGGATGGTGTGCTAGGGAACCCTGCACACATCGTTTGGGGCCGTGAGCGAAACCCCGGCTGGATCTCCTTGCGGATGGAACCCGAATAGGCGATAAACCTGGACTAGAGTCTTGTGTGGTTAGTCAGGTCGTGGCCGACACCCTCGCCAGGCTTCCGCTTGAAGGTTGCCGAGATACATGACGTGTACATGGCGGTAAGTGGCGAGAGCGTGTGTGAAGAAGTACACCCCTGCAGGGTTAACATGATCTATTCGAATAGCCGGGTCCGCGGTTATGGACTTCTTGGATGCTTACATGGTACATAGAAACTTGAAGTGGATACTCTAAAATACTCAAGACAAAGTGTGAGTGCTATGGATGGCCTTCTGGTAGGGAGACGGGGATGAATCCATAGTAGTGTATTGGATGGTGATTAGTGGACTCCTGTGCGCCATATCACCTCAAAGAAGTTCTGGTAGTCGTAGAACAGGATAGCCACAGAGTCAAAGCTGGCTTGCTGCAACTAAACCCCACATTACCCTCTCGATACAAATGCATGTATGATAGGATCTGATGTAAGTCTTGCTGAGTACCTTTGTACTCATGTTGCTTTATTTATGTTTTTTGTAGCAGAGACTTTGGTCTTACTAGTGTTCTCGTGGACTTCGGCGAGTAGCTTGTACCTTAGCTACGATCTTGATCGGATGTTGTAGATAGTCAGGCTCTTCAGCCTTTTTCATTTGTAGATGTCTGTACCCAGACATGTAATGCTTCCGCTTGTTGCTTGTATGCTCTGTATGATGGGTCTTGTGACCCCTGTTTGCAATAAATGCTATGATGGCTCTTTGAGCCTTATCTATATGAGTTGTTGAGTTATGTCGTGATGCCATGTTGTACAACACATACTTGCATGTTATGCGTACGTGTAATGTGTATTGCTATGTGTGGGATCTGACTATCTAGTTGTTTATCCTTAGTAGCCTCTCTTACCGGGAAATGTCTCCTAGTGCTTCCACTGAGCCATGGTAGCGTGCTACTGCTCCGGAACACTTAGGCTGGCCTGCATGTGTCCTTCTTCGTTCCTGTGTCTGTCCCTTCGGGGAAATGTCACGCGATGAATACCGGAGTCCTGTTAGCCTACTATAGCCCGGTCTACCAGAGTCCTGCTAGCCTACTTGCTACAGCCCGGATTCACTCGCTGATGACCGACATGTTCGATGCTGGGTCATGTATGCCTGTCCCTGTAAGTTAGTGCCACTTTGGGTTCATGACTAGCCATGTCAGCCCGGGTTCTTCGTCATATGGATGCTAGCGACACTGTCATATACGTGTGCCAAAAGGCGCAAACGGTGCCGGGCATGGTAAGGCGACACCTGTGGGAATACAGTGCGTGAGGCCGCAAAGTGATATGAGGTGTTACATGCTAGATCAGTGTGGCATAGACTCGGGGTCCGAACAGCTTTGGTATCAGAGCCTGACTGCCTGTAGGATTACCAAGCCAAACTGGTCGAAGTTGAGTCTAGAAATTCTTTAGTTATGTAAGGGAATTGATCGTGGGAAGGAACGTAAGGCTCTTTTTACTGCTTTACCTCATGGCCTTCTGATCTGAGTCATTCTATCTTTCCTACGGGGTTAAGGAACTAGGCTTTCTCTTCCATCTATCAGGATCACGTGTTACTACTCCGTAGTTCCATGGGGTTGGTTGATTAGAGTCATACCCCAGTTTCGAGTACTTCCGGTGTAGCCTGTTTAGTATGATCTCAGAACCTTGAGTGGTGATGTTGAGTATGTTGCTACCCCATTGTTGGCAGGATGTCTCATTTTGAGCATTTTACTGCCGTTATGCTGTCGGAATTTCCCTAGGAGTTTGAGAGTTACTAATTTCTTTGTCCTACATTCTATAGCCTATAGTTGATGCTGATTCCGTCCTTGGTTTCGTTTCTCAAGATGTCATCAGTTAAGTGAAGTTCTGTTGCTCGTAGCCAGAACCACGGAGATGGTAGGGACGAGGATCCTCCCGATCAACCTTCGTTGACAGAGTTCATGCTAGAGATGGAGAGGAACAAGCGTGAGTCTAACCGCTTGTTGGCACGTATCGAGGAGAACACCGCCCATCAGTTCAAAGGGTCTGTAACCATTCATGACTTCATCCGCTTGCACCCACCTACCTTTCATCATTCCATCGAGCCACTCGATGCAGATGACTGGCTCCGTAGCATCACTCATAAGCTGCGTTCCGCGAACATAGCTGAAGATGACAAGGTCACCGATGCCACATACCACCTGGAAGGTCCTGCTAGTCTTTGGTGGTAGAACTATGAGGCTATGCTTCCAACTGGCCAGATTCCTACCTGGAGGGACTTCACTGAGGCTTTTCGCGAGCATCACATTCCTGAGGCCCTTATCGATCGCAAGAGAGAAGAGTTCTGTAGTTTCACCCAGAGCAAGTTGGCTGTTGATGCTTACAGTAGAGAGTT
>NW_025229337.1:0-5684 GCF_018294505.1 Triticum aestivum | reverse complement strand
GTGACTTTCCGGATGTCTTTCCAGAGGAACTGCCAGGTGTTCCACCTGACAGAGATGTAGAGTTCGTCATAGATCTTATCCCAGGAACTGCTCCAATTTCTAGGAGACCTTACAAGATGGCACCTTTAGAACTAGCCGAGCTTAAGAAACAACTTGATGAGTCCTTGCAAAAGGGTTTCATCCGTCCTAGTTCTTCTCCTTGGGCTTGCCCCGTCCTCTTCGTCAAGAAGAAGGATGGTACGGACCGGATGGTTGTAGATTATCGTCCCGTTAATTTGGTCACGATAAAGAACAAGTATCCGCTCCCCAGGATCAACGACCTGTATGATCAGCTCGCTGGATCCTCAGTCTTTCCCAAGATGGATTTGAGGTTAGGCTACCACCAAATCAAGATCAGAAATGGGGACATTCCCAAGACAGCCTTTGTCACTCGTTATGGTCAGTACGAGTACACCGTCATGTCCTTCGGCCTAACCAACGCTCCGGCTACCTTCTCCCGCTTGATGAACTCGATCTTCATGGAGTATTTAGATAAATTTGTCGTGGTTTATCTCGATGATATTCTTATTTACTCAAAGAACGAGGAAGAGCATGCCGAACATCTTAGACTTGTGTTAGAAAAACTCAGAGAGCACCGCCTTTATGCCAAGTTCTCCAAGTGTGAATTTTGGTTGCCAAAAGTGACCTACCTAGGCCACGTAATCTCTGGTAAGGGCATTGCTGTCAATCCCGAGAGAGTTAAGGCCGTTCTCGATTGGACTCCACCTGAAACCGTTAAACAAGTTAGGAGTTTCCTTGGTCTAGCCAGCTATTGTCGTCGCTTTGTGGAAAACTTCTCCAAAGTAGCCAAACCTCTCACGGAACTTCTCAAGAAAGATAAAAAGTTTGAGTGGTCCCCACAGTGTGAGTACAGTTTTCAGGAACTAAAAAGACGCCTGACTTATGCTCCCATACTTGTGCCACCGGATTTCACGAAGGACTTTGTTATCTACTGCGATGCCTCACGACAGGGACTAGGTTGCATTCTTATGCAGGATCGTCATGTGATTGCCTATGCATCTCGACAGTTGCATCCACATGAGGAGAATTATCCTACACATGATCTAGAGCTTGCAGCCGTAGTCTATGCACTCAAGACCTGGCGACATTACCTCCTTGGTAAACGTTGCGAGATCTACACCGATCACCAGAGTCTCAAGTATATCTTCACCCAACCGGATCTGAACCTTAGGCAAAGACGTTGGTTGGAGTTGATCACAGATTATGATCTAGGGATTAGCTACACCCCAGGCAAAGCCAATGTCATGGCTGATGCTCTAAGCCGTAAATCCTATTGCAACAATCTCATGTTGCAGCAAGGCCAACCACTTCTCCATGAGGAATTCTGTAAGCTTAACCTTCACATGGCTCCTCATGGATTCCTTTCTACCTTGGTGGCGAAACCTGATCTTGAAGATCGGATTGTCGCCGCTCAGAAGCAAGACACAGGAATTTCTCGGATCAAGAGGAACATTAAGAAGGGAGTTGGTGGATGTTTCTCTATGAATGATCGTGGTGTTGTTTTCTTTGAGAATCGCTTGGTGGTTCCCAAGAATCAACATCTTCGACAATTGATTCTTAAGGAGGCGCATGAATCTCCTCTCATGATTCATCCCGGTAGTACTAAGATGTATCAGGACCTACGCCAGAGGTTCTGGTGGACTAGGATGAAGAGAGAAATTGCTCAGTTCATTTCCAACTGTGACGTTTGTCGACGCGTTAAGGCAGAGCATCAAAGACCTGCTGGCACCCTTCAGCCTTTAGCTATTCCTGAGTGGAAATGGGATAAAGTTGGTATGGATTTCATCACCGGCTTTCCCAGGACCAAGAAAGGGAATAATGCTATCTTCGTAGTCATTGATCGTCTTTACAAAGTGCCTCACTTCCTTCCTGTTCGAGAGAGTATCACCGCTAGTCAGCTCGCTGACTTATATATTTCTCGAATAGTATCACTTCATGGTGTTCCACTAGAGATCAATTCAGACCGTGGCAGTCTTTTCACTTCTCATTTCTGGGAGAGTTTCCAAACTGCCATGGGAACCCATCTTTCCTTCAGTACTGCTTTCCACCCTCAATCAAGTGGTCAGGTGGAAAGGGTCAACCAAATTCTCGAAGACATGCTTAGAGCTTGCGTTATCTCATTCGGTATGGATTGGGAGAAATGTCTTCCTTTCACCGAGTTTGCTTATAACAATAGCTATCAATCCAGCCTCAAGAAAGCTCCTTTTGAGATTCTCTATGGACGAAGATGTCGAACACCTTTGAACTGGTCAGAAACCGGTGAAAGACAATTCTTTGGACCGGACATGATCCAGGAGGCAGAAGAGCAAGTTCGCATCATTCGTGAGAATTTGAAAACAGCCCAGTCTCGTCAGAAGAGTCAGTATGATCGTCATCATAGGGATATGACCTATGAAATTGGCGACAAAGCTTATCTTTGGGTTACTCCCTTGAAGGGTACCCATCGTTTCGGTATCAAGGGCAAGTTGGCTCCTCGTTACATTGGTCCTTTTCGCATTCTCGCTAAACGAGGAGAGGTTGCCTACCAGTTGGAACTACCCCCACATCTTTCTCGAGTTCATGATGTCTTCCACTTCTCTCAACTCAGGCGTTGCTTCTCGGATCCTATCCGCGGAGTGGACCACGAAACGCTTGATCTCCAAGATAACCTCACATACTGAGAGTACCCGGTTCGCATTCTTGATCAAGCAGAGCGTGTCACTCGACGTCAGAACATCAAGTTTCTCAAGGTTCAGTGGTCTCATCATTCCGAGAGAGAAGCTACCTGGGAGTGAGAAGATCGTCTACGACTGGAGTACCCTGCTTTCTTTCCATCGACCCCTGAATCTCGGGACGAGATTCTTTCAAGTGGGGGCGAGTTGTCACATCCCTAGTTCTGGTATGACCTAGACTAGCTAGTCATGTGTGCATCATGTTTAAATTCCATTTAAATTTGAAATGGGGAGTTGTGAAACCCTCAGAATCATCTCCGAAAATGACCCAAATAAAAATTGCTCCAAAAAGGTCCAAGAAAATGCTCATGTTGCTCTCTGAAAATATTGGACAGAGATAAAAATCAAACCAATATTTTTAGGAGCTCATAAGTATTTATTTTGGGCATTTGGAATTAATGCATAATTATTTGCATTGGATATATATTTGTTATATATATAATATATGTCCAAAAATTATGCCATTTGTTGAGGGGCTCTGGAATAATACCACTAGTTCCTACAAAAATTGGCATAAGTAAATAAAATGATTTAGTATTTTTATTAAATCAAAACAAATGCCAAAAAACAGGAAAAGAGACTTACCTAGTGCTTACCTCCCTGTGCAGCCCGTTACTGTGCAGCCCAGCAGCAGCCCAGCCCGCCTCCTCCTCTGTCGTCTTCCTCCCCGACAGGAGGACGGGCGCGTGCCCGACGCGCGCACCGCCGCGCCGCGCCACCTCCTCCCTTCCTGCCTGCCTGTCCTCCCCCTCGTCGCTCTGGATGATCCGGACGACGCCACGTGACGCCCTGTACCCCTGTCACTCTCCCCAGTCCTCTCCCCTCCTCTGGTTCCTTCTCCCTCTCTTCACCGACCGCACCGGAGAGCGCCGCTGCTCGCCACCGCGGCCACCGGCCACCCCTCGCCCTGCCGCTGCGCCCAGAAGCTCCGCCTCCTCGCTCTGTAGCCTCTCCGCCAAGTTGTGCATGCCGGACGCCCCGTGGAGCCGTCGCCGTCGCCTACATCACCTCCGGCCGCCATGGATCTCCGTCGCTGCTCGCCACCGTCAGCGCCTCCCCCGAGCTCGCCGTCGTCTCTTCCGGTCCCCTGTGAGCCCCCCCGCGTCGGTTCCCCCTCCTCTCCTGCCTCCCCGTGCTCTGTAGCCCGCAGCCGCTCGAGCCCGAGCTCCGGCCGCCGCCACGAGCTTCGCTCCAGCGAGCTCCGCCGCCCCTGCAGCCTCCCGTCTGCTCCCCTGGATGCGGACGAGCCCGGGCTACGCCCCGATGCCCTTAGCCGCCGCTCCCGTGGCCTGTAACGCGGACGCCGCCGCGTCTTGAGGTCACCGCCGACGACCTCGCCGGCCTAACATGCAGGCACTGTCGGCCAGGTGATTAGCTCAGCGCTAATCACAATTTAAGCTAACTCTGACACTGACAGTGGGCCCCTGCGCCCTAATCTTTTAATTAGATTAGTAAAACCCCCTTGTTTAACACTGTGTCACTGACGTGTGGACCCCACACGTCAGGTTTGACCTGGTCAGCACCGTTGACCTGCTGACGCAGGCATGACGTCATGCTGACGCAGTTATCTATTTTCTGGATTTAAATTAAATCAGGAAATTCCAGAAAATGGTTCAAACTTCAAAAGATCATAGAAATTCAACCGTAGCTCAGATTGAAATAATTTATATATGCAAAATTATCAGAAAAATGCAATCTTTCCATCTGTTCTAGTTTCATGCATGACAAACCAACTTATACCTACTGTATAAGTGAAACACTAAAATGGCTTATATAAAGAGCTTATTTTGGAGATGCATTTGAATCTTTGGTTCAAATGGATTTCACCCATTTGAATACTAGTTGCATTAGCTCAAACAGCATCACATCTACATGCCATGTTCATGCATCATATTGTTGTTTGTGTATTGATTGCCGACACTGTTCCTTCTCGATAGGTCCTGCTCCGGAGTCCCTTCCAGAGTACCTTTCTGAGGAGCAGTGCCCCTTTGTTGATCTACCAGGCAAGCAAACCCCCTTGTTCATTCCGATACAATCCTACTCTCTCGCTCCTGCTCTCATTTATTGCATTAGGACAACAACGATTCAATTGCTACTTTGTGCTGCGGTAGTTGAACCCATTCCTCTGCATGACCTATCATTGCCACAGTAAATAGTTGAAACCCACTAGCATGTGTAGGAGTTGATTGAGCCATGTTGTGTTCCTACCATGCTATGCCTGCTATTGCTTAGAGTGTGTCAGGTCTGATTCATTGGGAATGAATTGGAGTGCAGCGCTCTATGTTCTGATGCTGAGAGTTAAGTGTGTGAACACGATTTGGTAAAGGTAGCGGTGAGAGGCCATGTAGGAGTACATGGTGGGTTGTCTCACTGGAACCATCCTTAAGCACTGAGTTCTATGTATGTTGTCCAATGACTCGATACTACCACACATTGGGCTCCGGGCGCTCCAAGCCCTCTCGACTTATTAACCGACTTGATCTCTGTCCAGGAGTTGCAACTAGTTTCTGGTGTTTGTAGGTAGTGCTATTTTTCTACCAAGTGGCACCCGACAGGGTGGGCTTGGGACAGACTAGGCACACGTGGCCTGGTGTACCGAGTGGCACCCGGATGGTGGGCTCGGGAACCCTGCACACATCGTTTGGGGCCGTGAGCGAAACCCTGGCCGGATCTCCTTGCGGATGGAACCCGAATAGGCGATAAACCTGGACTAGAGTCTTGTGTGGTTAGTCAGGTCGTGGCCGACACCCTTGCCAGGCTTCCGCTTGAAGGTTGCCGAGATACATGACGTGTACATGGCGGTAAGTGGCGAGAGCGTGTGTGAAGAAGTACACCCCTGCAGGGTTAACATGATCTATTCGAATAGCCGGGTCCGCGGTTATGGACTTCTTGGATGCTTACATGGTACATAGA
>NW_025229336.1:10846-24426 GCF_018294505.1 Triticum aestivum | reverse complement strand
GATTTGTTCTTTCGTGAAATTATTCGCTTGCATGGTGTGCCAAATACTATTGTTTCAGATCGTGATACTAAATTTCTTAGCCACTTTTGGAGATGTTTATGGGCTAAGTTGGGGACTAAACTGCTTTTTAGTACTACTTGTCACCCCCAAACTGATGGACAAACTGAAGTAGTCAATAGAACATTGTCTACTATGCTTAGGGCTGTTTTGAAGAATAATAAGAAAATGTGGGAAGAATGCTTGCCTCATATTGAGTTTGCTTATAATCGTTCATTGCATTCTACTACAAAGATGTGCCCTTTTGAAATTGTGTATGGTTTCCTACCTCGTGCACCTATTGATTTGTTGCCTCTTCCATCTTCGGAGAAGGTTAATTTTAATGCTAAACAACGTGCTGAATTGATCTTAAAAATGCATGAGTTAACTAAGGAAAACATTGGGCGTATGAATGCTAAATATAAACTTGCTGGAGATAAGGGTAGAAAACATGTTGTGTTTGCACCTGGAGATCTTGTTTGGTTACATTTGCGTAAGGATAGATTTCCTGATTTGCGCAAATCAAAGCTAATGCCACGTGCTGATGGTCCTTTTAAGGTATTAGAGAAAATAAATGATAATGCATATAAACTTGAGCTGCCTGCAGATTTTGGGGTTAGTCCCACTTTTAACATTGCAGATTTGAAGCCTTATTTGGGTGAGGAAGATGAGCTTCCGTCGAGGACGACTTCATTTCAAGAAGGGGAGGATGATGAGGACATCAATACCATTGTTACACCCACAGCGCCTGCTGCTATACATACTGGACCAATTACTAGAGCTTGCGCACGCCAATTAAATTACCAGGTACTTTCGTTTCTTGGTAATGATTCTAATGTTCATGAGAATATGATGCTGTCTAAATTGGATACATTTGTTTTGCTTACAAATGAAGGGCCTAGCTTTGAGAAGGATGAACATTGGAGCAAGAAAAAGCATGTAGATGATGGCATGCGCATGGGGAACAAGAACGGAGTTACAAGTGATGATTTCAGGACGTTGAAGCCACCATAATGCGTGCATGAAGCCTTGGATGAAATATACAAGATGCTACTTCATAACTTTCGTCCAGAGGCTATTCTAGGTGCTGCGTCACCTTATTATTGGGCCAGGCCCATGTAATTTCGAAATACATAAGTATAGGCTGTTTTTAGAGTCCGTATGTGTGGGGAAACAAGAGATAGGGTTGGTTTCGGACCCCTTCCTCAAGGGCCACGAAATTCCCCCCCTCTTCCTCCATATATACAGCCCTTAGGGCGTCGTTTAGACTTTGGGGTTTTGTTTACATTAAAAGTTCGCCATAGCTGCAACTTCGCGTACTTCGTTTGTGTTCAGCGACCAGACAAAGGCGTCACAGAACTCCACCTTGATCAATAAAGCTTTCATCTTATATTCGCAATATCCAGATTGCAATCTCAGTTTCTTGCTTGTTCTTCGTTTGCTCGCAGGAAACAGACCCTCGTGGTCAGGTTGATCGTGCTCCGGCTTGGTCGATAACCTCTCGGAGTTGGTTTAGCGATTGCTAAGGCGCGACGTCCTCGCACGTTCGTAGTCGGATCGTCAAAGTCGACTTCCATCAAAGCGATATTCATCATCTCATCGAAAGACAGGACACCTTTGCCTCTATCACCACCGGCTGCATATGTCGCACCTCTACAACAACAACAACCACATCTCCAACGCCGCCTTCCAAATCAAGTGGGACGAGCATAGCGCGTTCCAATTGAGACTGGTCAAAATTCGGGTGCCGCTGCACCTACTGTTGATGCTTCTTTGGCTCCTGCTACTGCGGCGGCTGAGGAGGATGACGATTATGCGGGCGATTATGAGGATGAGGTTGATCAAAATCAGAACTACGTGCAGCCACCAGCACCACCACCAGCAGGTCGACCTCAGGTATATATTCGCAACGGTAGGCCGGCACCACCACCTCAGGTACGAGATCATGACCATCTCCCTAAACTGAAATTGAATATTCCACCATTTGAGGGTAGATATGTTCCTGATATATATCTTACTTGGGAGTTAGAAACTGAACAACGATTTACATGTTTACAATATCCTGAGGAGAGACGTGTTCCTGCTGCTGTTTGTGCTTTCACTAGCTTTGCATGTGTTTGGTGGTCTGAACATTGTAGATTATATCATGTTCCAGCTACTTGGGCTGCTTTGAAAACTGCTATGTGTACTCGTTGGGTTCCACCATATTATCAACGTGAATTACTTCAAAAATTGCAGCGCTTAAGACAAGGGAATTTTTTTGTAGAATAATATTATCAGGAATTACAAACTGGCATGATTAGATGTGGTATTGTTGAGGAGATTGAAGCTATGCTTGCACGTTTTATGGGCGGATTAAATAAAGAGATTCAGACCATTCTAGAGTATAAGGATTATAATAATATCACTCGTTTATTCTATCTTGCTTGTAAAGCTGAACGTGAAGTGCAGGATCGACAGGCATTGGCGCGAACTAACTTTTCTGCAGGTCGACCTTCATCATGGACACCACGTGCATCCTCTACTTCCACTTCACCATCACCTCCATGAGGTGCCACCTCCAGCCGTGATACAAGAAAGCAGGCACAACCACCACTCTCTGCCAAGAGCACACCTGTCAGGCCTGCACAGAGCTCTTCTTCTTCCATCGCGTCAACAGGGCACACAAGTGATTTTATTTGTCGTCGTTGTAAGGGAAGAGGACATTATGCGAGAGAATGCAAATCTCAGCGTGTCATGATTGCTACTGAGGATGGTGGGTATGAGTCCGCTAGTGAGTATGATGAGGAGACTTTGGCTCTTATTACACGTGAAGAACATGGTGGAGATGATTCTAAAAATGAGACGCAATACATGGCTCCTGAAGACGCTGACAGGTATGAATGTTTAGTTGCGCAACGTGTTTTGAGTGTGCAGGTCACACAAGCAGAGCAAAATCAGAGGCATAATTTGTTCCATACAAAGGGAGTTGTGAAGGAACGTTCTGTTCGCGTCATCATAGATGGAGGGAGCTGTAACAACTTGGCTAGCATGGAGATGGTGGAGAAACTATCTCTCACCACAAGACCACATCCACATCCTTACTACATCCAATGGTTCAACAACAGCGGCAAGGTTAAGGTAACACGTACTGTTCGTGTGCATTTTAGTATCTCTACATATGTTGATTATGTTGATTGTGATGTGGTACCCATGCAAGCATGTTCCTTATTACTTGGTAGACCATGGCAATTTGATAAAAATTCTGTACACCATGGTAGAAACAATCAGTATACTCTTGTTCATAAGGATAAAAATATTACTTTCCTTCCTATGACTCCTGATTCCATTTTGAAAGATGACATTAATAGAGCTAATAAAGCAAAACAGGAGAAAAATAAGAGTGAAAATCAGATTGTGGCAAAAGACTTTGAGCAACAAATGAAACCTAATAATAAACCATCTAGTGTTGTTCTGAAATTAAATTGAAAAGTGCATGTTTACTTGCCACAAAATCTGATATTGATGAGCTAGATTTCAACAAATCTGTTTGCTATGCTTTTGTGTGCAAAGAGGCATTATTTTTATTCGAGGACGTGCCTTCCTCTTTGCCCCTTGCTGTCACTTACATTTTGCAGGAGTTCGCTGACGTCTTCCCACAAGACGTGCCACCGGGATTACCACCTATTCGAGGGATTGAGCATCAAATTGATTTAATTCCCGGTGCATCGCTACCCAACCGTGCACCATACCGTACCAATCCAGAGGAGACGAAGGAGATTATGCGTCAAGTACAGGAGCTGCTCGACAAAGGTTATATACGCGAATCTCTTAGTCCTGTGCTGTTCCTATTATACTTGTGCCTAAAAAGGATGGTACATCGCGTATGTGTGTTGATTGTAGAGGCATTAATAACATTACTATTCGTTATCGTCATCCTATTCCTAGGCTAGATGATATGCTTGATGAATTGAGTGGCTCTACAGTTGATTTGCGTAGTGGATACCATCAAATTCGTATGAAACTGGGAGATGAATAGAAAACAGCATTTAAAACTAAGTTTGGTTTATATGAGTGGTTAGTCATGCCTTTTGGGTTAACTAATGCACCTAGTACTTTCATGAGACTAATGAACGAAGTTTTACGTGCTTTTATTGGACGATTTGTGCTAGTCTATTTTGATGATATACTGATTTATAGCAAATCTTTGGAAGAACATTTGGAACATTTACGTGCTGTTTTTATTGCTCTGCGTGATGCACGTTTGTTTGGTATCCTTGGGAAGTGCACCTTTTTGATAGAGGCAAAGGTGTCCCGTCTTTCGATGAGATGATGAATATCGCTTTGATGGAAGTCGACTTTGACGATCCGACTACGAACGTGCGAGGACGTCGCGCCTTAGCAATCGCTAAACCAACTCCGAGAGGTTATCGACCACGCCGGAGCACGATCAACCTGACCACGAGGGTCTGTTTCCTGCGAGCAAACGAAGAACAAGCAAGAAACTGAGATTGCAATCTGGATATTGCGAATATAAGATGAAAGCTTTATTGATCAAGGTGGAGTTCTGTGACGCCTTTGTCTGGTCGCTGAACACAAACGAAGTACGCGAAGTTGCAGCTATGGCGAAATTTTAATCTAAACAAAACCCAAAGTCTAAACGACGCCCTAAGGGCTGTATATATGGAGGAAGAGGGGGGAATTTCGTGGCCCTTGGGGAAGGGGTCCGAAACCAACCCTATCTCTTGTTTCCCCACACATACGGACTCTAAAAATAGCCTATACTCAAGTATTTCGAAATTACATGGGCCTGCCCAATAATAAGGTGACGCAGCACCTAGAATAGCCTCTGGACGAAAGTTATGAAGTAGCATCTTGTATATTTCGTCCAAGGCTTCATGCACGCATTATGGTGGCTTCAACGTCCTGAAATCATCACTTGTAACTCCGTTCTTGTCCCCCATGCGCATGCCATCATCTCCATGCTTGTTCTTGCTCCAATGTTCATCCTTCTCAAAGCTAGGCCCTTCATTTGTAAGCAAAACAAATGTATCCAATTTAGGCAGCATCATATTCTCATGAACATTAGAATCATTACCAAGAAACGAAAGTACCTGGTAATTTAATTGGCGTGCGCGAGCTCTAGTAATTGGTCCAGTATGTATAGTAGCAGGGGCTGTGGGTGTAACGATGGTATTGATGTCCTCATCATGGAGCTGGGAAGGCTTATAATATGGTAGCAAAAAGGGTCAGCAATAATCAATTAAGAGATGCAAACTTGAATAAACGCTCAACGACGGTACTGTGCTGGTCCTAAGCTAGACCGTACTAGAGACGCGAGCCTAGAACACTAACAAAATCACGGCGCTGCACGTAAACAAAGGAGGAGCACTCTCTGATTTTTTTTTCTTTTTCACTTTTTTTTGCACTTTTTTTCCTCTTTTTTTTGCTCCGCAACAATTTTTTTTGAAAAAGTCTACAAATGTCCTAAAAACTGCCTAGCCAGAAATTTATTTTTTGTTTTTTTTTTAAACTGGAACTATTTTTCTTCTGCGGATGGCTCAGAAGTTGGGGAGTCCTACTCTGTCACGACTCGGAGTATCGCGTGATCTAGAAATCTAGAACAAAGCAATAATTACTGGACTCGGACTAGGACTGGTGGCGGAGATGAATCTGGTGGAAATTCGGACTGGTGGTGGATATTTGCAGGGCAATGGAACACGGACTGGTGGCGAATCTGTGATGGAGGTGCACTCGGATTAGCGTGATGGCGGTGGATATGTGGTATATGGTAGCGGCGACGACGATGGTGGTATATGGCAGCGGTGATGACGATGGTGGTATATGGCAGCGGTGATGATGATGGTGGTATATGGCAACGGTGATGACAATGGTGGTATATGGCAGCGGTGATGACGATGGTGCGGCGGCGGCGTGACAACTTGTGAACAGAACTCGAAACTCTAAAGTACTAGATGCTAGGACCAGCAACTTGACACGACGATGCAACCGCAAATTCAACAAAGCAAATACAGAAGAGATTATGCAAAGGCTCAGATTGGTTCGGATAAGATGAACTAACCCTAGTATTTTTTTTGGCTTTTTCGTGGACTATAGGTATGAAGAACAGACTCGATCTAAACTACGAAAAACTGTAAAATCTCGCCGAGCAACCTGGAAATCTGATACCACTTGATAGTGGCAAAGGTGTCCCGTCTTTCGATGAGATGGTGGCTATCGTTCGGAGGAAGTCGACTTTGATGATCCGACTACGAACGTGCGAGGACATCGCGCCTTAGCAATCGCTAAACCAACTCCGAGAGGTTATTGACCACGCCGGAGCACGATCAACCTGACCACGAAGGTCTGTTTCCTGCAGGCAAACGAAGAACAAGCAAGAAACTAAGATTGCAATCTGGATATTGCGAATATAAGAGGAAAGCTTTATTGATCAAGGTGGGGTTCTATGACGCCTTTGTCTGGTCGTTGAACACAAACGAAGTACGCGAAGTTGCGGCTATGGCGAACTTTTAATCTAAACAAAACCCAAAGTCTAAACGATGCCCTAGGGGCTGTATATATGGAGGAAGAGGGGGGAATTTCGTGGCCCTTGGAGGAGGGGTCCGAAACCCACCCTAACTCTTGTTTCCCCACACATACGGACTCTAAAAACAGCCTATATTGAAGTACTTCGAAATTACATGGGCTGGCCCAAAATAAGGTGACGCATCACCTAGAATAGCCTCTGGACGAAACTTATGAAGTGGCATCTTGTATATTTCGTCCAAGGCTTCATGCACTCATTATGGTGGCTTCAAAGTCCTGAAATCATCACTTGAAACTCTGTTCTTGTCTCCCTTGTGCATGCCATCAACTCCATGCTTGTTCTTGCTCCAAAGTTCATCCTTCTCCAAGCTAGGCCCTTCATTTGTAAGCAAAACAAATGTATCCAATTTAGGCAGCATCATATTCTCATGAACATTAGAATCATTACCAAGAAACGAAAGTACCTGGTAATTTAATTGGCGTGCGGGAGCTCTAGTAATCGGTCCAGTATGTATAGTAGCAGGGGTTGTGGGTGTAACAATGGTATTGATGTCCTCATCACCTATGATCAGCTCGCGCCCACCAAGCCCTTCTCGGGGGTGCTTGATGGCTCCACCCCCCCTTGGGGCAGATACGCCTCCCAGTCACCTTCAACATGCACTACAACTACTGTACCGAGCTAATTGACTTCGATGTCACCCACATCGGACTCCCGTACAAGGCCATCCTTGGGTATCCGGCCCTTGCCAAGTTCATGGCGGTGACGTACCCCGGCTACAACGTAGTCAAGATGCCTGGAAGCGGTGGCATCATCACCGTGGTGGGGGACACCAGGGATGCACTCCTGGCCCTCGAGCTCGCCTTCAAAGCCGCGGCAGTAACGCGGCCAGTCGTTGGGGACGCTCCAGAGACCCCGGAGGCCGTGCCCACAAAGAAGAAACAATTGTTCTCTCAAGACCGGTCCGAGACGAAGCAGGTGCCTGTCGACGACGGAGGTTCAGGCCCCACCTTCACCATAGGCGCCGACCTCCCCCTAGATCAGGCAGAGGCGTTGGCCGGCTTCCTCCATGCGAACAAGGATGTGTTTGCATGGGAAATGATAGACTTCGTCGGCGTCCCACGGGTTGTGATTGAACACCATTTGATGGTGTCCCTCGGTGCATGCCCGGTGAAGCAGAAGGCGCGGCGGCAATCCTAGGAGAAGCAATCGTTCAATGTTCAGGAGGTCCGCAAGCTGAAAGAAGCCGGCGTCATTCGGGAAGTGTGGCACCCAGATTGGCTGGCCAACCCGGTCATCATCCACAAGAAGGGCGCGAAGGAGCGCATGTGCGTCGACTTCACGAGCCTCAACAAGGTATGCCCTCAGGACCCGTTCCCTCTTCCGTGCATCGATCAGATTATTGATTCCACCGCCGAGTGCGACATGCTGTGCTTCCTGGATGCTTTCTTAGGCTACCACCGGATCAAGATGGCGGTGCATGTCGGCGTTCTGGGAATGGGGGTACCCAGACTTGCCTGCCTCCAGCCCGCGGCGTGGCTCCATCGACGCCCTGGTACAGCCCACCATCAGCGTCAACAACTCAAGACCCTCGCGACGGGCCAAGCCTCGCGCAGCGGACGACACCCAAGACCTCCAGAAGGAGCGGCCTCCTTAGGCTGGCTCCTGAGGAACGGAGATTTCTATGCAAGCCCGCACCTCGTGAGGTTCAGATGACGTGAGCAATGACGACCAAGGCTAGGCGGGCGCCAGCGGGCGCAGGGCAGCAGTTTCCTCTTTGGTGCTAAAGAGGCAAGCGTGGGCGCGGAGCCCCGAGGAATCAGCCAAAGGTTTCCATTTCCATGCATCGGGACCAAGACCGCCAGGATGCAGGATGGAGGTCATCGCCGAGCCCACCATGGCATGGTAAGGACATCAATACCATTGTTACACCCGCAACGCCTGCTACTATACGTACTGGACCGATTACTAGAGCTCGCGCACGCCAATTAAATTACCAGGTACTTTCGTTTCTTGGTAATGATTCTAATGTTCATGAGAATATGATGCTGCCTAAATTGGATACATTTGTTTTGCTTACAAATGAAGGGCCTAGCTTGGAGAAGGATGAACATTGGAGCAAGAACAAGCATGGAGTTGATGGCATGCGCAAGGGAGACAAGAACATAGTTTCAAGTGATGATTTCAGGACTTTGAAGCCACCATAATGAGTGCATGAAGCCTTGGACGAAATATACAAGATGCCACTTCATAATTTTCGTCCAGAGGCTATTCTAGGTGCTGCGTCACCTTATTTTTGGGCCAGGCCCATGTAATTTCGAAATACTTCAATATAGGCTGTTTTTAGAGTCCGTATGTGGGGAAACAAGAGTTAGGGTGGGTTTCGGACCCCTCCTCCAAGGGCCACGAAATTCCCCCCTCTTCCTCCATATATACAGCCCCTAGGGCATCGTTTAGACTTTGGGTTTTGTTTAGATTAAAAGTTCGCCATAGCTGCAACTTCGCGTACTTCGTTTGTGTTCAACGACCAGACAAAGACGTCACAGAACCCCACCTTCATTAATAAAGCTTTCCTCTTTTGTTCGCAATATCCAGATTGCAATCTCAGTTTCTTGCTTGTTCTTCGTTTGCACGCAGGAAATAGACCCTCGTGGTCAGGTTGATCGTGCTCCGGCGTGGTCAATAACCCCTCGAAAGTTGGTTTAGCGATTGCTAAGGCGTGACGTCTTCGCACGTTCGTAGTCGGATCGTCAAAGTCGACTCCCACAGAAAAGGATTGCTATCTCATCGAAACATCGGGACACCTTTGCCTCTATCATGGCATCACGACCAGGGGCTTGGCAGGCGAAGACTACTGTTGTCAGGATAAGATGTACTAGTTGTCTCGCTTCGAATTTGGCCGTTGTGGGATCCCTTCCCGCCTCCATTTTGGGGGAGAGGACCAAAGCCACTATAAATAGGACTGAGCCACCTCCGTAGACGGGACGAATGATTCAGATCATCCTCTCCCCCACCAGCTCAAGAACACACCTCCTTAGGTCGTTCTCCCACTGTACTAGTTCATCCTCGGCCCACCTCGAGGCCAATCCACCGCAAAGCAGGAGTAGGGTTTTACACCGCAAGGTGGCCCGAACCTGGGTAAATTGCAGTGCCCCATTTCCTTCCTGTTCATCGAGCTAGCCCATGAGATTGGTGAGTAGGCATACCGGGGAGGTTGAGTTCTTCGTACGCACCCCAGAGTTCAAATCTATCAAGGGTCTGCGGAGCCCGGAATCCGACATTTGGCGCGCCGGGTAGGGGTGCCTGGAAGATCGGCCTCTCTGTCCGCTGCGCTCCGCTGCGCTCCGCTGTACGGATCTCATGGTGGGCGCTGCTCCATTAATCGGACTGACGGGTGCTTTCGGGTGAGCCGTGGGCCTCCGAGCTTTCACCCCCGCCCTGCGGCAGGTGCAGTGGCCACCCAAGTTCAGGCCGGAGCTGCCGCCCCGATACGATGGCGCGGTGGACCCGACAGGTTTTCTCTGAGCATATGAGGAGGCTATTTTGGCAGCCGGCGGCGACGACAAGGTTATGGCAAGCTGGCTTCCCATAGCCCTCACGGGCGTGCCGCCCACCTGGCTTCTCGGCTTGCCAGAGTTTCGGTGGCCTCCTGGGAGGAGCTGCGCGGCCTCCTCATCACGCGCTTCGCGGCACCGGCGCCTCATGCCGTCGCAGCCCTCCTTGGCGGTTCACAGGTGCCGCCCTCGGACCACCACGTCAAGCAATTCTTTCGCCAGGTGGGCGCCGCCCACGTGCAGCGGGGAGCTCCTCCAGGCTGGGCGGCACCTAAGATTGACCTCACCTTCGACTCGAGGGACAACCCCGCGACCACCGCAGGCGCCGGTGCGCTCCCGATGCTCTGCACCCCCACCATCTGCAACTTGGCGGTCACCAAGACCCTCATCAACGGTGGAGCCGGCCTCACCGTGCTTTCGGTGGAAGGATTCGGCTTGCTTCATGTGCCCCATGGCCGGCTCCGCCCCATGAAGCCTTTCTCTGGAGTCGTCGACGGCTCCACCTGCCCCCTAGGGTAGATCTGCCTCCCCGTCACCTTCGGCACCCGCGACAACTATCGCACCGAGCTTATCGACTTTGACATCGCCCGCATTGGCCTCCCGTACAACGCCATTGGGTACCCGGCCTTGGCCAAGTTCATGGCAGCAACTCACCCTGCCTACAATCTCATGAGGATTCCAGGGAGCAGCAGCGTCCTTACCGTGGCAAGGGACACCAAGGACGCGCTATTGGTCCTCAAGCTCGCCTTCAGGGCCGCGGCGGCCGCACGGCCAAGTGAGGAAGGGGCCCCGGAGGCTCCGGGGGCTGCGCTAGCGAAGAAGAAGCAATTGTTCTCTCAAGATCGTGCCGAGACGAAGCAGGTGCCGGTTGATGAAGACGGGGCATCGTGCGCCACCTTCACCATAGGCACCGGCCTCCCTCCAGATCAAGAAGAGGCGTTGGTCAGCTTCTGATGCGCGAACAAGGATGTGTTCGCATGGGAGCCCAAGGATCTGGTTGGGATCCCGAGGGGAATAATCGAGCATCACCTGAGGGTGTGCCCTAACGCGTGCCCGGTGAAATAGAAGGCACGGCGACATTCCAGAGAGAAGCAGTCGTTCATCGTCCAAGAGACCCGCAAAATGCAAGAGGCTAGTGTCATTCGGGAGGTGCGATACCCAGAATGGCTGGCAAACCCGGTTATTGTCCCCAAGAAAGGCGGGAAGGAGCGCATGTGCCTCGATTTCACCAACCTCAACAAGGCTTGCCCTCAAGACCCCTTTCCGCTTCCACGCATCGATTAGATCATTGACTCCACCGCCGAGTGCGACCTGCTGTGTTTCCTGGACGCCTTCTCGGGCTATCGCCAAATCAAAATGGCGGTGCAGGATGTTGAGAAGACAGCTTTCCTGACCCCATACGGGGTGTATTGCTACACTTGCATGCCGTTTGAGCCGCGTAATGCCGGAGCAACCTTCCAGCGGCTGATGCACATCCCTCTGGGCCAGCAGCTCGGGACGAACGCCGACGCCTACATCGACGACATAGTGGTGAAGTATCGGGAGGCAAGGACCCTTATTGAAGACCTGGAGCAGACATTTGCCAGCCTACGCAAGGTGGATCTACGACTCAATCCGCAGAAATGTGTGTTTGGTGTCCCCTCCGGCAAGCTGCTAGGCTTTCTGGTGTCGCACAGGGGGATCGAGGGCAACCCGGAGAAGGTCAAGGCCATAGAAAGGATGAGCCTGCCATAAACCCTCAAGGAGATGCACAAGCTGGCGGGCTGTGTGACCTCGCTGGGGTGTTTCATCTATAGGCTGGGAGAACGCGCCCTCCCATTCTTCAAGCTGATGAAAAAGAAAGGACAACTCGAGTGGACTCCGGAGGCTGACGCGGCCTTCCAAGACCTCAAGAGGTATCTCACCAGCCCGCCAGTGATGATAGCACCATGTCCCCTTGAGTCCTTGGTGCTCTACCTGGCAAACACGCCTCACACTGCCAGCACGGCGCTGGTGGCGGTGCAGGAGGAGCGCCCGACCAAAGGCTCACGGCGGAGCACCTCATCCCCGGATGGGGCGCCGCGGTCTTAGGATGGCGCTCCTGAGGCCCCGGCCGCCCCTCCAGTCAAGGACGCTCCAGGGAGCTCGGCTAATCCTTCTGACGAAACATCTCCTGAAGACAGCGCTCCGGAGGCCATGGCTGCCTTGACGGATGACAAAGCTCCTGAGAGCCCTCGGCCTCTGGAGGTACAAGACCCCGCCGATACTTCTGCCCTCGTCGAGCACCCGGTGTACTTCGTCAGCATGGTGCTACGCGATGCGCGGGCACGCTACCCCATGCCGCAAAAGCTCTTGCTCGCGCTCCTCGTCGCCTCCCAAAAGCTGCGCCACTACTTCCAAGGCCACCCTATCAAAGTTGTCTCCGCTACCCACTGGAGGAGTGCTCCGGAGCCCCAATGCTTTGGGGAGGGTCGCTGAATGGAACATCGAACTGCAGGCGTTCCAGTTGGAGTTCAGCACCACCAGAGTCATCAAGGGTGCGGCACTCGCCGACTTCGTGGCAGAATGGACCGACGTTCCTGACCCAGAAGTGGGTGAGGACCGTTCCCACTCGCCAGGAAGCGAAGCATTGGAGGGCTGGGTCATGTACTTCTATGGCGCATTCGCGCGTCAGGGCGCGGGGGCTGGAGCCGTGCTCAGCTCGCCTACCCAGGACAAGCTCTACTACGCCGTGCAGCTCTACTTCCAGTAGGGCGAGAAGGTCTCCAACAACATCGCGGAGTACGAAGGCCTGATCGCCGGTCTCAAGGTTGCGGCAGCTTTGGGAGTGAGGCGCCTCACCATAAAGGGCGACTCCCAGCTCCTCATCGACTTCTCCAACAAAGCATACAAGCCGAAGGACGAGCACACGGAGGCATACCTTGAGGAGGTACGCAAAATCGAGAAACAATTCTTGGGCCTGGAACTGCAGCACGTGTCGCGCGGCATGAACAAGGAGGCAGACGACATAGCCAAGAGGGCGTCCAGGCGCTTGCCTCAGGAGCCTGGCGTCTTTGAGGAGCGGCTCTTTAAGCCGTCGGCAGCCCCCTCCACCGCGGGATCAGCATCGCCTCAGGAGGAGCTCCCCCCAGCACCCCTTTCGGGGGCCCCTGCTTGTGGCCCGACCTCGGGAGCCCGTTTGCTCCTCGCACTCGAGCCTCAGAATGGGTGCTGGACCGAGGAGTTCAAGGCATACCTGCTCCGAGGCACCTTGCCGTAGAAGGAGGAAGACGCAGAGCGGGTAGGCCGCCAGGCCACCGCGTACTGCATTAGGGACGGTTAGCTCTATCGAAAATGGCCGAACGATGTCTCTCTGCGGTGCATCTCCAGGGAGCAGGGACGCAAGCTGCTGGCCAATATACATGGCGGGGACTGCGGGCATCACTCTTCATCGCGCACTCTCGTGGGCAAGGTGTTCCGTAGTGGGTTCTACTGACCCACGACGCTCA
>NW_025229336.1:9413-10310 GCF_018294505.1 Triticum aestivum | reverse complement strand
TGATGCCACCGAGCTGGTAAGATCCTATGAAGCCTGCCAATTCCATGCCAAGCAGATCCACTAGCCCGCTCAGGGTCTCCAGACCATCCCGCTCTCATGGCCGTTCGCGGTCTGGGGGCTGGACATCTTGGGCCTATTCCCTCGAGCGCCCGGAGGCTACCGCTACCTCTACGTCGCCATCGACAAGTTCACCAAGTGGGCAAAGGTGGAGGCCGCTCGCACCATCCCGGCTGGCTCGGCCGTCAAGTTCATCAAGGGCCTCGTGAGCCGTTTCGGGGTCCCTAACCACATCATCACCGACAACGGCTCGCAGTTCACCAGCAACCTTTTCAAAACATATTGTGCTAACCTTGGAACGCAGATATGCTACGCCTCGGTGGCTCACCCCAGGAGCAATGGCCAGGCTGAGTGCACCAACGCAGAGGTCCTGAGGGGTCTCAAAGGAAAGAACCTTCAAGAAGAAGCTCAAGGCCTGCGGCAGGGGCTGGCTCAATGAGCTCCAATCCGTGTTGTGGTCCATACGCACCACCGCGACCAAGCCAACGGGCGAGACTCCATTCTTCCTCCTCTATGAAGCAGAAGTGGTTCTCCCTCACGAGGCCAGGCATCACTCCGCACGGGTATTGGCGTTTGACGAGGCACGCTGGGACGCCTCGCGGGGGATAGACCTCATGCTGGGGGAGAAACGCCGCGGCCAAGCCTCGCTCCAAGCGGCAAGGTACCAGCAGGCGCTGCGGCGGTATCACTGCCGCCGCATCCGCTCCAGGACACTCGAGGTGGGCGATCTCATCATGAGGTGGGTGCTCTCCAGGGAAGGGCTGCACAAGCTCTCGCCCATGTGGGAGGGCCCGTTCAGGATCGCCCGTGTCTCCAGGCCTGGCGCCGCGCGCCTGGAGA
>NW_025229336.1:8398-9285 GCF_018294505.1 Triticum aestivum | reverse complement strand
ACAAGATGGGATCCCCATCCAAAACGCATGGAACATCCAGCACCTCCGGAAGTTCTACCCATGAAGCAAGGCCCCGTGCCTGTGAAGGTCTCCGCTCGTGAAACTCTCACGTAATAATGAGTTAGGGTTGTACACGCCCCGGAGTCTCCTGAGTGCCGCCCGCAGGCCTCACGGGGGCTCCCACCCACGTCCTAGTGACAGCACTTAGCTCCGCGCTGGTGAGAAGACTAGTCTAGGTGCCGGACGCAGCTGTTCTTTTGCTTGCTTTCAGTAGCTGGTTTGCAACTTCTTAAATGAAATTTGGAGTTTTCGCGTTTTTCGTTCGCTAGAACTGGAATTTTTCTCCTCTTGCTTCGCACGCCTGTCCAGTCTTGTTCCAGGAAGAGCGGCAGTTGCCCGTCGCTCCTCCTCGCGGGTCCCGCGCACGGGGGCTAGGCAGGTGTGTACGCTTGGGCTCGCCCGCACCGCAAACACGCCTCGCTGAAGCCTCATTGCCCCAGAGCTTCGGCTTCCTTAATCCTCGTGAGACGCTCTCGAATGAGCTCGTGGGCGTGCGCCCCCTCTGAGGTCCGTGCCTCCGGGCAATGCGACGCGGTGTACTAGGCACAACCAACTCACGCCCCGGGGCTCGCGCCAGGAAGGATGAGACGCCCCGTCAAGCTTTCTAATAACTCTGCAGCTCTACAATGTCTCCTGAGGCCCGACGGCTCCCGAGTCCTCAAGAAGGGAACTTCGCCAGATGCTGCTGGAAAGGCACGTCCTCGCGAGGCGGGAAACTACAACAAGCATATCGAGCTAAGTTACCCTAACCGCACCTGCTCGGAACATGGGTATCACGACACAATATCAAAATAATAAACATAACATAGTGGCATAAGTGCCATGGT
>NW_025229336.1:5604-7752 GCF_018294505.1 Triticum aestivum | reverse complement strand
AAGCTCACCCTTGTCGTCGTCGCGGCCGTCGCCAAGGGCAAGCTCGTCATCGTCGATGCCGTCTTCCGGGCAGCACCCCGTACGGCGGCTGTCTTCCCTGAACACCCTCACATAGAGAGTCGCAAGGCCGTCGTACCTGAAGTGGAGGGTGCACCTCCGCTCAGGCCCCGCGCACGGGCAAACGCCTGCCAACCGCGGGTCAAGGACACGTTGCCTGTGGCGGTGACCTCGACCCCTCCCCATGAGGCCCTGCTGCAGTAGCTGTTAGCCTACAGCCAGAGGCCGTCAAGCCCCGTGGGCGGCAGCTCGCCCGCGAAGAAGCGCGGGAGTGGGAGCCAGGTGCCAGCAGGACTCTCCTGTCGGCGTCCTGGGAACGGGGGTCCCCTGACTTGCCTGCCTGCGGCCCACGGCGTGGCTCCACCAGCGGCCCAATACGGCCCTCGTCACCAACAAACACTCAAGACCCTCTCGAGGGGCCAAGCCTCGCGCGGTGGATGACACAAGACCTCCTCAGGGGCAGCCTCACCAGGCTGGCTCGTGAGGGGCAGAGAGATCAAGGCAAGGCGAACCTCGCGAGGTTCCTACGACGTCAGCCATGACGACCAAGACCAGGCGGGCACCAGCGCGCACAACGTCCTCGTTTCCTCTTTGGTGCTAAGGAGGCAAGCGCAGGCGCGGAGTACCGAGGCATCAGGCAAAGGTTTCCATATCGGTGCTACGAGACCAAGACCGGCAGGACGGCAGGAAGGAGGTCATCGTGGAGCCCAAGACGGCGTCACCACCAGAACCTTTGGCAGGCGAAGACCACTTTTGTCAGGATAGCTTGTACTAGCTGTCCCCCTTCAAATTGGCCGTTGTTGGCCCCCTTCCCGCTCAATATTTGGGAAGAGGACCAGGGCCTCTATAAATAGGATAGCCACCACAGTAGGAGGCATCTCGAACTCATCTTGAGCAATCCTCACCCACACGCTCACCGAGCACAAGAACACCTGACCTCAGGAGGTTGTTCTTCCACTTGTACTGTTCATCCTCAGCCCAAGAGGCAATCCACCACCACCACCACACTGGAGTAGGGTATTACACCACAATGGTGGCCCGAACCAGTATAAATCTCGTGTCTCTTGTGTTGCGAGTTCGTCGAGCTAAGCCTTTGAGATTGCAGTGAGGTTGAGGGCGTGATTAGGTAGGGGGAGATCTTCGCGCGCACCCCAGTGTCCGAACCTCAAGGGTTTTGCCGGAACCCGAAATCCGACATTTGGGGCGCCGGGTAGGGGTACGCCGAAGCTTTCCTTCCGTCAATCTGCGTCCCGTCGCTTCGTCGCATCCATGGCGGACGCCCGTCGAGCCTGCGCTGAGCGCAGGGCCGCCCTCGCCACCCGCGTCACTCAGACGGCTCCTGTCGGCGGGCCTCCCCATCGTTCTCCGTCGCCTGCCGCCAACGCCGCCACCGGCCCGGCGGGGAACGAGCAGCAAGCATCCTCGCTGCACCCCTCAGTGCGGCGGGACGGCCGCACCGCCACTCCATCACTGACCCCGGCCGGTTCGTCGTCTCACGCCCGTCGTGCTCCCACGGACGCGCAGGCTGCGCTGCTCATGGCACGCGAGCTCCTGCGGTACCGCCCCGTCAATGACCTCTACGAGGACTGGCTCGACCGCATCGCCGAGCTTGTCAGCGCCACTGGGGGCTCTCCTGTGTCGTACCTTTAGCTGCCTCACCCTCTGCCAGCTGCGGGCGATGTGGCTCATGGGGCGCCTTCGCCACCTCTGCCCCACGACGGTGTCCCGGCACCAAGGCGCGCGGCCCCCCCGGCGCCATCGGCTGCGTCCGGCGCCCGTGCGAGAAGAAAGAAGCTCCCAAGAAATCCCTCGGCCGCGAGAGAACGTTCCCGTGCTCCCCGCACCACCACGGCAAGACCGTGCGCCGCCTGCGGTGGTGGTGCGCGGACATCAAGGGCGGGCTCCACAACAGCAAAGGGTCCCGGTGGCCACCGCGGGCTGCCGTGCCTTCACCCCCGAGCTGCGTAGCGTCGCATGGCCGGGCAAGTTCAAGCCAGACCTGCCTCCTCGCTACGACGGCACCCCCGACCCCGCGGAGTTCCTGCAGCTCTACGAGATGAGCATCGAGGCAGCCAACAGCGACGAAAAAGT
>NW_025229336.1:3846-5594 GCF_018294505.1 Triticum aestivum | reverse complement strand
ACAAGATGGGATCCCCATCCAAAACGCATGGAACATCCAGCACCTCCGGAAGTTCTACCCATGAAGCAAGGCCCCGTGCCTGTGAAGGTCTCCGCTCGTGAAACTCTCACGTAATAATGAGTTAGGGTTGTACACGCCCCGGAGTCTCCTGAGTGCCGCCCGCAGGCCTCACGGGGGCTCCCACCCACGTCCTAGTGACAGCACTTAGCTCCGCGCTGGTGAGAAGACTAGTCTAGGTGCCGGACGCAGCTGTTCTTTTGCTTGCTTTCAGTAGCTGGTTTGCAACTTCTTAAATGAAATTTGGAGTTTTCGCGTTTTTCGTTCGCTAGAACTGGAATTTTTCTCCTCTTGCTTCGCACGCCTGTCCAGTCTTGTTCCAGGAAGAGCGGCAGTTGCCCGTCGCTCCTCCTCGCGGGTCCCGCGCACGGGGGCTAGGCAGGTGTGTACGCTTGGGCTCGCCCGCACCGCAAACACGCCTCGCTGAAGCCTCATTGCCCCAGAGCTTCGGCTTCCTTAATCCTCGTGAGACGCTCTCGAATGAGCTCGTGGGCGTGCGCCCCCTCTGAGGTCCGTGCCTCCGGGCAATGCGACGCGGTGTACTAGGCACAACCAACTCACGCCCCGGGGCTCGCGCCAGGAAGGATGAGACGCCCCGTCAAGCTTTCTAATAACTCTGCAGCTCTACAATGTCTCCTGAGGCCCGACGGCTCCCGAGTCCTCAAGAAGGGAACTTCGCCAGATGCTGCTGGAAAGGCACGTCCTCGCGAGGCGGGAAACTACAACAAGCATATCGAGCTAAGTTACCCTAACCGCACCTGCTCGGAACATGGGTATCACGACACAATATCAAAATAATAAACATAACATAGTGGCATAAGTGCCATGGTTCATTACACACCCAAGCGGGGCCCTCTACTTTTTTCAAATGCAGGAGAAAGGAAAGGTTAAACAAAAGTGGGCCGCACGGCTGCGGCAGCTCCCAAGGCTAGGCTCTAGCGGTGCCCGAGCTTAGCCCGAGTCTTCCTCTCGCTTCACCGGAGCACGGTGGTGAGACGGCTCGTCGCCTTCCCCGATCCGAGCCCGGCGGCGAGGTGGTTGGTCATAGCCGCCGCTGCTGGTGCTCTCGCCGGAGGAGGAGCCGCCGCTGTTGGAGGAGGCGCGGCCGTCGCCAAGGGCAAGCTCACCCTTGTCGTCGTCGCGGCCGTCGCCAAGGGCAAGCTCGTCATCGTCGATGCCGTCTTCCGGGCAGCACCCCGTACGGCGGCTGTCTTCCCTGAACACCCTCACATAGAGAGTCGCAAGGCCGTCGTACCTGAAGTGGAGGGTGCACCTCCGCTCAGGCCCCGCGCACGGGCAAACGCCTGCCAACCGCGGGTCAAGGACACGTTGCCTGTGGCGGTGACCTCGACCCCTCCCCATGAGGCCCTGCTGCAGTAGCTGTTAGCCTACAGCCAGAGGCCGTCAAGCCCCGTGGGCGGCAGCTCGCCCGCGAAGAAGCGCGGGAGTGGGAGCCAGGTGCCAGCAGGACTCTCCTGTCGGCGTCCTGGGAACGGGGGTCCCCTGACTTGCCTGCCTGCGGCCCACGGCGTGGCTCCACCAGCGGCCCAATACGGCCCTCGTCACCAACAAACACTCAAGACCCTCTCGAGGGGCCAAGCCTCGCGCGGTGGATGACACAAGACCTCCTCAGGGGCAGCCTCACCAGGCTGGCTCGTGAGGGGCAGAGAGATCAAGGCAAGGCGAACCTC
>NW_025229336.1:0-3836 GCF_018294505.1 Triticum aestivum | reverse complement strand
ATGGCGAACTGGTTCCCCATGGCGCTCAAGGATGGTGCCCGCTCATGGCTCCTGAACCTGCCTCCAGGCTCGATCTCCTCCTGGGACGAGATGCGCGATTGCTTCATCGCCAACTTCCAAGGTACTCGCGACCGCCCTCCGGCGCGGGTGACCTGCGCCATGTCAAGCAGCAGCCAGGAGATACCCTCCAGAAGTACATCTAGCGCTTCAACAACGTTCGCCTCAAGATCCCCAAGGTGACGGACGAGGCCATCATCTCCACGTTTTCTGATGGCGTCCGCGACGTCAAGATGAAGAAGGAGCTCGCCATCCACGAGGAGTTGTGCACGTCCTTGGAGTTGTTCAGCCTAGCGATCAAGTGCGCAAGAGCTGAGGAAGGGCGCCTTTCCCTCCTCGAGCTCCCAGCTGCTGACCCCGAGGAGAAGAAGGCCAAGGCCAAGGATGTGAAGCGCAAGGGAGTGGCTGTACTCGCAGCGGAGCCGGACACAAAACGCGGCCGGGACCAGCCCGAGTCATCCAAGAGCAGTCGGCTGTTCTACGCCTTCCACAACGTTCACAGCCACAACACCAACGACTGTCAAGAGCTCAGGGCCATTCGAGACGGATGCTTCGGTCGACGCCCCGAGCGCAACGACCGGGGCTATGGCCGAGGAGGAGGACGCAAGGACGACCGTGGCCCTCGCCAAGAGTGGCGTGATCGGCCTCATGAGGACTGCTGGCAAGATCAGCCTCGTGAGGGCGCCTGGAGAGATCAGCCTCGCGAAGACCGTCCTCAGGGCAATGCTGGGCTTCCTCCGCTGCCGCCGCCACCAAGAAGGAACGACGACCACCAGCAAGACGAGGGGGCTGGGGGCTTCCAGGAGCCGCGTGCTATCGCCTGCATTCTGGGCGGAGCTCAAGCCCCAGCCTCTCAGCGAATCTTCAAGAAGTTTGCTCGCGAGGTAAACGCAGTCCTCCCCAGGCTCAAGGCCACGTGCCCGCTCAGGTGGTATAAGTGCGCCATCACCTTCAGTTCGGCAGATCAACTCAAGTGCGCGGCTACCGTTGGCGCCCTCCCGATGCTCTGCTCACCCGTCATCAGCAACGTACAAGTCACCAAGACCCTCATCGACGGTGGCGCAGGGCTCAACGTCCTGTCCGTCGAGACATTCGACAGCCTTCAAGTGCCCTACGACCAGCTCCAGCCTACCAAGCCCTTCTCAGGAGTGACCGACGGTTCCACCACCCCATTAGGGTAGGTCCGCCTCCCTGTCACCTTCGGACAGCGCGACAACTACCGCACCGAGCTCATCGACTTCGACGTCGCCCACATCCGTCTGCCATACAATGCCATCCTCGGGTATCCGGCCCTGGCCAAGTTCATGGCAGTGACACACCACGGCTACAACATCCTCAAGATGCCGGGGAGCGGCGGGATCATCACGGTCCCCTGCGAAGAAAGATATGTGGTGTGCTCCCTCGAGCGCGCCTTCCAAGCAGCGTCAATCGAAGACCCCGACAGCAATGCAGCACAGTACCCTCCTGAGGTCGTCCCCAAGAAGAAGAAGCAACTACTCCGTGCCGGGCCTCAGGAGAGCGGCGCCGCAAGTGGTACCTCGTCAGGATCGGCGCTCACGCCTGGGGCGCCTCCCTCCCTTGCATAGGAAGGCACGCCCGGCGCCCTCCTCGGGCAGGGCTCAGGGACTCTCTTTTGGAGGGCCTCTGACCTTGCCAACATCACGAGGGAGGCGCTCGGGCACCACTTGGAGGCGTGCTTCGCGGCGTGTTTCCCTCAGGAAGACATCGGGCGAGGAGCACCCAACGCTCAGGAGTTTATTGCCAAGACCACTCAGGAACTGCAGGAAGCAAGGGCCATACGCGATGATCGCCGCTCACCTGGTGCGGCTCCCCATCCAGGCGAGGATGGCGAGTTGCGCATCTGCATCGACATCCCAGGGTTCAACAGGGCTGTGTCTCAGGAGCTCTTCTGGCCTTCGCGCGTGGGACGGTGCGAGGGCCCACCTCACAGCTACGTTCGCATGCCCTGTGGCCTGCCGAGCGTGGTGTCCGCCTTCCAGCGCAACTGCGGAGCATTCTGGCGGCTCAGGAGACCAGGCACCACGCCGTCCTGGCGGAGATGGAGACGGTCTTCAAGGAACCGCCTGGACCCCTAGAGCCTCCAGAGGCTCAAGGCCCAGGTGGCTCGTGAGGAGCAACCCCTTCACCACGCGTCTTCAGCTACCCCGACATTCCTTTAACAACAGAACCAGGTGACATTTTCCAAGTTTATTTAGCTGGGAGCGCCCCTAGGGCTGCATCATTCCCACGCCGCGTGGGTCCGTCCCTATGGCATGTATCCCTTTACATCTTTAGCTTACCTTGCTGGGGGCGCCCCTTGAGGGAGTCCTGGACTAAGGGGTCCTCGGGCGTCCGACCAATTGGACATGGGCCGGACTAATGGGCTGTGAAGATACGAAGATCGAAGACTCTACCTGTGTCCGGATGGGACTCTCCTTGGCGTGGAAGGCAAGCTTGGCGATCAAACGTGTAGATTCCTTTCTTTGTAACCGACCTTGTGTAACCCTAGATCCTCCCGGTGTCTATATAAACCGGAGGACTTAGTCTGGAGAGGGGAAGATATTCATTACCATAGTCATACAGGCTAGACTTCTAGGGTTTAGCCATCTCGATCTCGTGGTAGATCAACTCTTGTAATACTCATATTCATCAAGATCAATCAAGCAGGAAGTAGGGTATTACCTCCATAGAGAGGGCCCGAACCTGGGTAAACATTGTGTCCCCCGTCTCCTGTTACCATCATCCTTAGATGCACAGTTCGGGACCCCCTACCCGAGATCCGCCGGTTTTGACACCGACATTGGTGCTTTCATTGAGAGTTCCACTGTGACGTTGAAGACAGGATCGATGGCTCGCCTTGTTCTCAAGGACAATATCACCTCCGGAGGAGCACTGGCCCCAGGCCAAACCCACCAGCTGGGCGGCTTTACCATGACCGCCCGTTCGGCCGTTGAGCCGACAGTGACCTCCCGGGTCATCGAAAATCCCCTTCGTATCGACTCCGGACACTCCAAGCAGATGGATCCAACGGAGCTTTCGTATTTAAACGAACTCCTCGACCGCATCGCCGCCCTGGGGGTCGCTACAGACTACGATCGAATTGGGCTTAAACCCGATTAGAGAGAAATCAAATCTCCGCCGATCACCCACCAGATAGCGGTAGTCGAGGAGCGAGACGACAACTCTTCCTCCATACTAAGGACGAACTATGTCCGGATCCCCGATCTCAAAGAACCGGACACCCACCTGCGAGGAGATGCATCCCGCCCTCGGAACATAGAATCGGACGACGGGCCCAGGAAATTAGTGGATATCCCGGAGCCCGATCTGTTAAATTCGGACGACCTTTAGATTCCGGATCCAAAATTGGGTCAGGGTTCGGATTTAAAACCACCCACCCACCCAAATATAAGCGCTCTCATGAGCATACAACAGCAGTCTCAGGAAACGGTCCACCACTTCTGGGCCAGATTCCTTCTTGTCAAAAACAAGATTAAAGATTGTCGCGACGAGGAAGCAATCTCATTGTTCCGAAACAATTGCATGGACGAAGGAATCCTCAACGCCATCAACCGCCGTCGCATATTACACTTTGCTGACCTGGCAACTATCGTACAGAAGTACAGCGCAATGGAAAGCGCCTGGAAAACTCAGGCAGCCCGTTGGGAACCATCGGTCCACACTCAACCCCTCGTTCAGGGGAAAAGGGTGCACCCTCATGGCACGCCCGGCCCAATAGTAAAGGAATACAAATCCACTATGGAGCGTGGAACCGTTCC
>NW_025229335.1:0-24445 GCF_018294505.1 Triticum aestivum | reverse complement strand
ATATATATATATATATATATATATATATATATATATATATATATATATATATATATATATATATAGCCAATGAAGAAAAACGAAGGGAACAGTGAAGATTTTGCATAGTTGAAGAATTTGAAAAACTGAAGAATTTCAAAACAAAAAAAAACTCAAATTGAAGATTTTCAACTTTTTGTGGTGGCGTGACCCACCGTATAAGAATGATGATTTCAGACATCGCGTACAATTGTCGTAGGGTTCTGAGAATCAAATTCTTCATTAATTTCTTCACACTTAGAGTGTTATTCTTCATTGATTGAAGAAAACCGTTTCTTCATGTGTTGCACATCTAAGTCATCAATTTTGCATAAGTTTTAGGATGTGTGTCCTTTTCAAAGAACATTCGAAGATTCTAAGATATTTAGCTCACGCCGCAACTTGCTAAATCTCTTCTCATCCAAGGGCTTAGTGAAGATATCAGCTAGCTGTTCTTCAGTCTTCACGTGCTCGATGGAGATGTCGCCCTTCAACACATGATCACGAAGAAAATGATGATGAATCTGAATGTGCTTTGTCTTCGGGTGCTGAACTGGGTTGTGAGCAATCTTGATGGCACTCTCATTGTCGCAGAGGAGAGGCACATTCTTCACATTGACGCCATAGTCCTTGAGTGTTTGCTTCATCCAAAGCACTTGAGCACAGCAAGAGCCAGCAGCAATGTATTCAGCTTCCGCAGTAGACAGTGATACGCAATTCTGTTTCTTCGAGGACCAACAGACCAAAGAACGTCCGAGCAAATGACAAGTGCCAGAAGTTGACTTGCGGTCCACACGATCACCAGCATAGTCAGAGTCAGAATATCCAATGAGATCAAAAGCAGAGCCCTTGGGGTACCATAATCCTAGTGTTGGTGTGTGAGCTAGATATCGAAGAATATGCTTCACAGCCTTATGGTGTGATTCCTTCGGTGCAGCTTGAAATCGGGCACACATGCAAACACTAAGCATTATATCTGGCCTAGATGCACGTAAGTACAATAAAGAAATAATCATGGAGCGGTATACCTTGTGATCGAAGTCAATACCATTTTCATCAGTGCATAGATGGCCTTTTGTGGGCATTGGAATTTTGACGCCTTTGCAATCTTGCATGCCGAATTTCCTCAGTACATCTTTGAGGTATTTCTCCTGAGATATGAATATGCCATTGCGATATTGACGAATTTAAAGACCTAAGAAGAATTTCAACTCTCCCATCATAGACATTTGATATTCTTCACTCATCATATAGGCAAATTCATCACTATAACGTTGGTCAGTACAGCCAAACATAATATCATCAACATATATTTGGCACACAAACAGTTCACCATCATAAGATTTAGTAAAGAGAGTAGGGTCGAGAGAACCGGGTGTGAAGCCATTCTTCACGAAGAATTCCTTCAATGTATCATACCATGCCCGAGGGGCTTGCTTGAGGCCATAGAGGGCCTTATTAAGTCTGAAGACTTTGTCAGGATTCTTTGGATTTTCAAAACCTGGGGGTTGAGCAACATATACTTCTTCCTCAAGCTTACAATTGAGGGATGCACTTTTCACATCCATTTGATATAAGATGATATCATGATGATTAGCATAAGCAAGTAATATGCGAATAGCCTCAAGTCACCATTTTCCACAACATACCAGAAATCGTTGTCAATAGCCTCGAGATGCATTCGCGTCTTGTTTTTCCAGTAGGGGTAGTCCGTCCCATCAAAGGTAGGACACCCAGCCGAGACCTTGATCATACCTGCGGTCAACATAACTAAAACTCCAGGCGGTTAAAGCAAAATCACACAGGACAAGGGAGTACCTTGCTCTGATACCAATTGAAAGTGCGTTATGTCGACTAGAGGGGGGTGAATAGGCAATTTTTATGAATTCTTCACTGAGGAATTTGCCGGTGAGGAAATTCCTTAGCGAAGAACTATTAGCAGCGGAATAAGTACTCAGAAGTAAGCATAACAGAATACAAGCATGGTCATCATGATGAAATGAAGACTAGCACAGAGTACAGAAAGCATAATCACAGGATAACACAAGATGAAGACAAACAGACTGAAGAAATTGAACTGAGGGAATTGAGAAAGTCTTCAGTCAAAGTCTTCAAACACAGATATGAACAAACACTCAACACAGTAATGAGGAAATGAAAGGGTTGAGGAAATAGAACCAGTAGGTTGGTGAAGACAATGATTTGGTAGACCAGTTCCAACTACTGTCTCAGTTGTACGTCTGGTTGGAGCATCTGAGTATTTAAACTCGAGGACACACAGTCCCGGACACCCAGTCGCTGAGCACGGAGCTCAGGACACCCAGTCCTCACCGTATTCTCCTTGAACTAAGGTCACGCAGACCTCGTCCAATCACTCGTGGTAAGTCTTCAGGCGACTTCCAAACCTTCACAGACTTGGTCACTTGGCAATCCACAATTCCTCTTGGATGCTCTAGACCTTGACGCCTAACCATCTGGAAGAAGCACAGTCTTCAAAGGTAACAAGCGTCGGATCCACGTAGGATCAATTTCTTCAGTGATGCTCAATCACTTTGGGTTTGTAGGGGTTTGGTTTTGGGTTTTCCTCACTCGATGATTTTCGCTCAAAGTTCTCGGAGGATGGGTTGCTCTCAAATGACAGGTGTCAAGTTCTCTCGGAGCAGCCAACCAGCTAGTGGTTGTAGGGGCGGCTATTTATAGCCGAGGGAGCAGCCCGACATGATAAGACATAAATGCCCCTCAATGATATGACCGTTAGGTGGATAAGATATTTTGGGACAGCTGGCGCGCAACACAGCAACGGTCGGAAATTTGACTCTCAAATTCCTCAAGGCTATCATGTTTCTCATTGTGTAGGTAATTCGTACTGACGAATTCCTAACTCCTCAGTCAGAACAAATTCATCAGTGACCAGAAGAACTTCGTCTCTGTCACTGAAGAAAGTGACTGAACTGTATGAGATTTCCAAAGGCTTCACTCGAAGGGATTGGTAGGTGTAGGATTTTGAGTTGAGCATCACATGGAAATTTTTCCTTAGTATTTCCTCGACCCCCTTTAACAGTACGGTGTTTCCTATGACTCAAGAAAGAGAAAATGAGACTACGAAAACAATAGTCTTCACACTTCATGTTCCACAAATGAATACCAAGTCTTCAAGGTCACACCAATTTCTTCACTTTCAAAGTCTTCAGAATATCAAAGTCTTCAGTTGAAGAACTTCATTTTTAGGGGTCGACTTTCTCTGTAAATATCAAACTCCTCATAGACTTATAGACCTGTGTACACTCACAAACGCATTAGTTCCTTAACCTATAAGTCTTCAATCCACCAAAATCACTAAGGGGCACTAGATGCACTTAGAAGTCCTCGCCGGACGTGATGACTTGTCATTCTCAACGACACCGATGGTCTGGAAGGAGAGGATGACGGCTCCGGTGATCGTACAATGGAGGAGTAAGGACATGATCATGATGGCTCTAGTAACTGAATGCCGGAGGAAGAAGTAGACCACGATGACGGCTCCGGTGACCGAATGGACGAGGGAGCAATTGTTTAGTCCGGCGATGTATATATATTAATTAAGCCTGTGCTGACTAGTTAATCTGCATTAATTTTTTTGGTATCTAAATATATTAACTCTTCTTTCTTCTTTTATAGCCCTCTGGATCGAGCCAAACTTCGGCCCTAAGAGAATGTTGCACAAGGATGAAAGGTTCACGATCACAGCACTCGCGGACGATGGCCTACCGATTGAACCCAAGCGGAACAAGGACGCATTTTCTGCTCAGTGCGTAGCTAGACAACATTCTGATCAGTATCAAGCAATGGAATAAGCCTAAGGACGATGACCCTGAAGTTTCCTATGTCACCAATAGACAGAAAGATGATCTTTGGACCTTGCTGAAGGCAAATTTCACCCTACCACCATAGGAGGATCCGAATAAACCAGTTATAGAGACACTGCTGAAGGCATTTGCTCTTAAGAAGATGACAGATCTTTTCAGGAGGTGGATGAATGAGTTGAAATCAAAGTTTATCGACAAAGGGAAGACTGCAGAATTCATCGGTCGATTTGAGAAGATAAGAGATCACTAGACCACATTTGTGGTCTACAAGACATCGAAAAAGAGTAAGAAAATGTCAGAGACAAACAAGAATATTGCTCCAAAGAAGCAGTATCACCATCACACAGGGTCAGGTGGCTACCTCAAAGCCCGGCCGTTGTGGGACAAACCTGAGAATGACCTGATTGATAACAGGGTTGAACTAGAGACATTGAACTGGCCAGACCATTCGAGGACTTGGTTCTTCGGGGTTGTGGGAACTTTGGACCCTGAAACAGGGAAGTGCCGTTGGACGGACGAGCAACTTGCAATACCCGTCAAGAACCTTAAGAAGTATATCACCGCAGCGCAAGAAGGGACGTTCATTCCCGATAGAGAAAATGATGAGCTGACTGAGGCCCTCAAGAATCCTGAGCACCGGACTGCGTTCCATGGAAGGTTGGGTTTCCTGATGTAGGTGGTTACATTAGCCGGGAGAGAAAGAGGAAAGCGGAGATGATCGACCTGCAGAAGCTCAATGCAAGACTACAAAAGCTAGAGAAACTTAAGAGCCAGCGAGCTGCCGGCCAACCATCTCAGCGACATGAAGCTATGCTAGAAGCTACCCCGCTATCTCAGTGGAGAAGCAGTGTGGCTTCCACGGAGCTCGTTCAGCCTAACTTCACGGCTCCTAGATACCCCATGGATACTATCACCACTACACCACGACACTGCAAAGACGACATGCGTCTGTTGGTAGAAGTGAGCATCACCGACACTTTTTGTGTCACAAACTATGCCGACACACAATTTGTTGTTGTTATATAGCCTCATGACACATTATCTGTCGCCAAATCACCACCAGATCACCGACACAATTTCTGTCGGCATATACTGACTTTACTGATACTTTGTCTGTCGCCGATTCGTGGGGACACAAGAAGTGTCGGCGTTGTTTGCTTCGGCCCGCACCAAAAAAATGGCGGGAAAGAGAGGCAGCATGCGCCATGTGAAGAACCGGAGCCGGACTACAGGAAAAAAAAGGGAAAGAAAAAAAATGACATACCCAAATATCCCCTCAATCCCCAATCCCACCCTTTCTCTCGCTACCTTGAAACAGAGTGCGCCGTCCGCCCCGACCTAAACCTAATCCAGTGCGCCTCCTCCCCAACCGGCACGCCGCCGCCCGTCCCCTGACCACCCCCTCCCCGCCCCCTCGCGCCACACACCTTTGGCCCACAACCCATCATCCGCCCAGGAGCAGCAGCGTCGTCCGCCGCGCCGAGGAGCAGCTGCGCCATCCGCCGCGTCGAGGAGCAGCTCCGCCGTCCGTCGCACCGAGGAGCAGCCGCGCTGTCCGCTGCGCAGAGGAGCAGCAGCACCTACCACCGGCAAGGAGAAGCAGCAAGGTCAGCCGCGAGGATCCACCGTTGTTCTTCCTCCATGGGCGACCTCTGCTCCGGCTGATTTACTTTCCTCCGCCCCGCCTACCAAATTCAAGAGGTACTGATTGAAGAATGGCCTGATTGAAGAATCTTGTGTGATAGACCTAATTGGATGACTTGCATGATATTCTTTCAGTTTCAGTTTTTTGTTGTTCATTTTGTATTTCAAGTAGTTGCAGATTTGGCTGTGTGAACCCTACTTAGTGTGATCTGTTTTTTATCAAGTAGTTGCAGATAGATCTCTCTTGCATTAACATGATTATGTGCATCCAGCCTGTTTTGGAAGCTCAATGCCCCTATTTTAAGTTTATGTCTATTTGATACGTATGTTCATGGTGAATGCCAATTTTTGCAGCAATATTGATACTCTGAGTGTACATTTTACTTAGCAGACAACAGCTATTTATTTACTACCTATATCTAGATACTAAACTGCCCCCTATGTTATGTAATATTGAACTTCAAATGGTTTGTAGTGTTGCACTATTTTTTGGATGTTTTACACTTATTTCATTGATTTTCGGCTGATCCTACTTGCTAGATGCAAATGGAAACATGCAAGATGGAACTTAGTGCCCAGATAAACCCTTCAAACTTTATAAGGTGATGTACAATTGTCTGATGATTTGCTGCTCCATATTCATTTTACAAGAGTCTAATTCATTTCTTTTGGCTGTCAAACTTGGAGTTGGAACATGGCATCAACATTGCCTACTGGAGAGGATGGTTGCTTCTTTGGAGAGTTGAAACAGGGCATCAACATTGCCTACTGGAGAGGAAGAGTTTGAACAAGGTATCAACATTGCCTACGGAAACCATATTCTCAATAAACTGATATTTATTGTTGAACACGCCTTTTGCTTTTGAAGCGATAATTATTACTTAGCATGTGATGTTGCTTAGTAATAAACTGAACATATTTAGTGTTCTCATCTTCCTCAATTACCAAGTTTAGCATCTACCTTTTTATCTAATACACTCCATTATACTGAAATATGTTCTTCACAACCCACATGTGTTGCATGTTTTCTGCTAACAGGAGAGTACTATATTTGTGAAGACTTCCATTTCTTAATTGTTTGATGTTCTTTACTTTTCTGCTAACAGGTAGTAGCAGATTCTCTACGTTTTCCTCTCTATACAAATTTTGACTTGTTTGATGTTCTTTACTTTTTTCCCCAAATTAATCATCCGGTTTGATAACAAAGTATTTTTAAAGTATTCTCAAAATACTACAGTTTTTTATATTACTGTAGTTTTATTTACATAGGGTTGTTTGGTTGCCTCTAAAAACCATGATTTTAATACTGCAGTTTTTGCCAAACCATACCATTTTCTCTGTATAAAAAAGGAACCTCATACCTCTTTTTAAAAAACTGAGCAGCCCAAAAGAAGGGTTGGGCGGAGCTTAGGCAGTAGGCAGGGTGCAAGTACAAACTGTCTGAGCTGAGGTCTTTTAGTTTTTCGTTACCTGCGGCTGCAGTACTTGAACACTCTGCTTCTTTCATCAGCGTTGGCAAAAAGCTGACATGGGATTTTTTCCACTCTTCCCTGTTGTCTATATGGTGATTCAGAGGATGTTTTCATCACATTTTACTAGGTGGTGACATTTTGTTTGATTTTCATAGAACAATTGTGTGTGGCGCTTATGTTACAGAGAAGAATGTTTGAGCCAAAATCTATATGTTCGATTCATGTGCCTTCTCGTTGCAAATGTCTGGTATGAAGATTTTCAAGTACCTATTGCTCAGAGGTCATCTGCTAATTACTCCACCGGCGTCGCTATGGATAATCATCATTAGTCTAGTCGATCTCTATATTGTAGTACTACAATGGCTAGCTAGCTTCAAATGCATGCACGGTAAAAGCTAGCCAGGAAATTTTACAGCGCTTTGTGACGTAGACAAACAGGTCCTCTGTATCGTGAATACTTCAAAAAACCTTGTTATATTAAAACCATGGTATTTTGTACCTACAAGCTAAATTACTGTAGTTTTTGATACTTTGGTTTTTATAATACTTTGCTATCAAACAGGCCTAAGTTCCTAACGGAAGTAGCTTTTTGTGTGTGTGATCACGCTTCCTTTACTTCTATCGCTAATTATTTAACTGAAGACATATTTTTGCTAGTTGGATGAGAGATGATGCTATACTGCCAGTAGATAGACTAGGGTGCAAACTGTCTTAATCTGTGCAAATAACAATGCAAACCAACCTCCTATTCTTTGCGGAACAAACTGATATTATGGTTACAGCTTTTAACAGAAGCAAGGAATCTTAGTAAGCATTATATATTGATGCTACATGGTTTGCTGCACCTTAGGACTATCAGCTGGGCATGGCCTTACAGATTGCGTGCATTATTTGGCCAACCATTCTTCCTTTTGATACCTCAATTGACAACAAGCATTGTAGTAACATGTTGTTTATGTCAATTCCAGATTCTTGAATACGTTCCTGACCTCACGTAATCGATCGTCCGTCTGATCTCGTCGTCCAATGACCAAGAGTTCTGAGATGAATGTGTGGTGCCGCTCGGGAAACATAGGTGAGATGATCTTGCACTCAGTTCTTAATTATATTTTTCCTATAGTCTTCTGTGTGTAATATTGGCACTACATTAATGTAATTTCTATTGTATTCATGTTGTAAAGAACGACTTTAGCATCACAGGATGTGCAATAATAAGAGCAAAATTTATCATCCACTTTACAGAGAAAATTCAGTATCAAATGTACTTAAACACACTATGTTCACATTTACACACGTTTGTCAATGTATTCTGGTGGTGCTTGATTACACCCCTTGTTGTACTCTTATCACTGTATTTGTCCATCAGTCAACCATTCTCTCCCCTTGTGCTTCCCTCTTCTTTCTAGTCTTCTTCAAATCTCTATGCCTTAGAACAAATCTGATTGCTTAACAATGGGGGCATAATTTTTATAGTAAGCCATGTGATATGATAGGAGCTAGCTTGGCTTTGGTTGATGTTCTGATAAGGATATCTTATGTAACCAAACTGTTTGCAATGTCTTCTGTTTTTTCAGAATTTTTTTAGATCTTTGGGATCATTGGCAACTCGCAAGTTTGAAAAAATTCTCATTTCTATGATTGCTCAAACATACAAGTTCTTTTGCAGGGACATGGCAGAAAGTAGCAAGTCCACAAGTTGATCTAAGATGTTCCGGTGATCGCATTTGTTCATAACATGGTAGACACATTTTGTTCATATGGAAGTTGATGCCGCTTGGTGATTGACGGATTGGTCTCTTTCATGATATTTTGTAGTAGTCAAGTCATCAAACAATTGGTCTCTTAGGGCTTAGCCCTTATATTTTGTAGCAGGGCACGTCTTGTATGTCAACTTATGTATTTTCTTCATGGTTGGAACAAACTTGAGTGAAGATAACTAATGTTCAATATATGTTGAATAAATGTATTAGTGATTGTTATCTTGTGATGAATAGAAGAGTGCAATTATTTGTATATGTATTGAACATGAATTGAATACTATGAATGTAATTTCATTCAAAATATGGTGCAAATGCATTTTCTGCTGAAACGTAGAGCCCTGGCAGCAAAAGTGTCGACATAAGTATTGTGCGCCGCACTATGTGTCGGCATAGCTCATTGACAGACAAACTGTGGGCGTAACAATGGACGTTGCACTATGTGTCGGCATAGCATGGTGTCAGATGATCTGTCGGCATATCTTAGTCTGTCGGTATAGAAATGTTTGTCGCCATAGATCCCACCAACCCCATCAAATTGTCTGTCGGCGTATATTTATCTGTCGGCAAATACCTTCCCCGGCAGGACTATGGGCGACAACTCATTTCTGTCGCCAAAAGTCTTTGCCGACAGTAACTGTGTCGCCTTAGGTGACCTATGCCGACAGATTGTTTGACGCTGATTTGAGTGTCGTGGTGTAGTGCACGCAGACCCAACATTGTGAGCTTATCACGAAAAGGCGGAATCTCACTTTCAAGGCGGCTGTCGGCTCTATTGCACCTCGTCAACCCAACGGAACTTTTCACTGCCATCCGATTCCACATGGCTATGCTGTTGTGACGGTGGATAAAGTAATGGAGGGATTTAAGGAGCTCGAGCTTGGCCAATCTACACGTGAGGGGAAGAATCAGCTGGTTCATGCTCTAAGGAGTACATGTCTATGACAGAAGGAGTACATCAAGCTTTCAAACTGGACGCCTCCGCCTCCTGCTCCTCCAGCGAGTCAGGGCACTCCGCCTCCTCCTCCTCCTCATCCGTCAGTGATGAGGGCACTCCGCCTCCTCCTCCTCCTCATCCGGTCAGTGATCAGGGCACTCCGCCTCCTTCTCCGGCTCCTCCGACGCGTGAGGGCACTCCGCCTCCTCCTTCGCCTACTCCGGCGTGTCGGAGCAGTCCGCCTCCTCCTCCGCCTCGTCAGCAACGGCGGAGGATAGATGCCGCCGCTCCGGCTCCTCCGGCGCGTCAGAGCACTCCGCCTCCTTCTCTGCCTTGTCAGCAACGACGGAAGAGAGACACCGCCGCTCCGGCGGCTAGCAGTACAAGCAGAGGCGGGAGGCAATTCAGATATGGTCCATCTCTCAAACCTCTGGAAAAGTTACCATATAAGGGCCTGTTCGGTAGTCGCCCAGCTTCGCAAAATCTTTAGCTCCGGCTCCGCATGCCAGCTTCCCGCTTCTACCTGCCGAATCATCGCTGAGAAAATCGTTCGGTGCCATCGATCCAGCTTCTATTTTTTTATACGGGCCGCCAACCCTGGAAGGAGCAAAGTTGGCCCATTAGTGAGGTAAGTTGGCCCGTTCACGAGAGATAACATATCGGGAGAGGGGAGAGAGAATGTAGCGAACCGGTACGCGCCCATGGAGTCACTTGGCGGTGGCATTCGTTTGTAAATTAGGCTAACTCCAGATCTCGTTTTTCCTGGGATCACCCAAGTCGCTGCTCCGGTTTTTTACACGTAGAACCTTATCAGATCCGGGAAGCCAGCTTCCGGGAGCCGGACTGTTCGGCGCAGATCTACTGCGGATTTGTTGGATCGAGAAGCTAGGTAGCTACCGAACAGGCCCTAAGAGGACCGAGAAGGAAAACGAGGACACATGTCATGCCCAAGTGAGGTACCATTTTGCAAAGAAAACTCCACCTCCAAAAGAGAAGCTAGATCCGGTGAAAGTGAAGCGCACTATCAATGCCCTGAAGCGACCACCAATGCCTCCGCCGGATTCCAACTATTTCCGCTGTCTTAAAAAGACATGTCGAGATGCCCGGCGGTCGGGAAGTACTTCCAGTGATGCATGGTTAGTAGAACGAAGAAGTGGGAAAAAATCCCCATCTCGGCGAACAGGCGAACCAATCGTGCCCCTGCTCAAGGTGTCTAGCGATATCGTCGCTAATCATCCGAGGATGGTGCCTGGTAACAATCCTGGTGATTATGTGAGTGATGATGTACATTTTGAGCCATTAGAGGTGGACGAATTCAGATACCGGTACGGACAGCCTCTAGTCAAACCTGATCATCCTCCTCTAACAACGATGATGCGAAGATTCCATGAATGGTACATGAAAACCTGCAACATGTCTGGGAAGGATACTTTGACGCTGAGAAATAAAGAGGAGCATGACCTCGTTGGAATGGATCAGTTGTCTGTTGAATTTGACGAGTTATTCCAGTTATACAATCAAAAGGCCCTATACAAAACAATCTTGACTTTCTACTGTCTGTAATTACTACTTCTGTAATTTAGTCTCTATGTATAGCTCAACGCTTTCATTGCATGTATATATAATTATCCTCACTATATTATGCAGATTGAAGATCATCGAATGCAGAAAAGAACAAATCTATGACATTGGTTTAATTAACCCAAATATCATACATGAGTTTACTGTTAAAAACAATGTCACACAAACCGATGACAACTTGCTACAATCGTTACATACAAATCAAAACAAAGAGACAATACTCTTTCCTTACATCTTTGAGTGAGTGTTACTGTCTTGTGCATATTTGGTTTCCCTTATTACTCAAGGTTATAGTAATGTAATTGATGAGTTGTGCATGCGTGTGCAGGTTCCACTTTATTCTGCTAGAGATTAAGCTTGTGCGGGGAGTAGTAGTCATCTTAGACTCGAAACGAAAAGATCCCCAGGAATATGCGGACATGACTGAAATGCTCCAGAAGTAAGTTCAATCGATCATTATCGCATCATTTACTGATATCAAGTAATTATTTCCTTTGTCTGGCAGGGTTTGGAAAGAGTTCACCGCAATTGTTTCGGCACTGCCGAGGGAGCTGCGATTTACACACCCGAAAATAAGTACTACTAGCTAGTTCCGCGCATCTCCCATTGGTACTAGTTTCATTAATACCATTTACCATGCTTGATTATCAGTTTGAATGAACTCTATTTCTCGTAAAGTGCTTGTGACAAGAAGCCGGGAATGATTTTTGTGGATACTACGTTTGCGAGTTCGTCTAGGACTCGACGAACCTTAAGTGGGGCTACTTTGAAAAACAATATGAAATGTGTAAGCAATAATATTCACAATTTTATTTTATTACCATGATTTGTGTTGAGTTTCATTCATATATATGTATTGACCCCCTTCTTCAAAATATATGTGGCAGATGTGGGATGAACTCCTACCACATGATCGCGTACGAGCAATTCAAGAGGAATTGGCCGGATTGTTTCTTGACCACATCATAAATAAAGCCGGAAAATACCATCAGGAATTTGACATTAGATGTTAGGGATTGTAAGAGATCTTATATTGTATATATGAAGCTAGTAGCGTCGGATAGATATACAAAAACTTGTTGTTCGACGAATCTCTCTAAGAAAGAGAGGTCAATCACTTCTCTCTATATATATTCATAACAATCTTGTGTACTTAATGGTTCCTTCATTTGCTTACTAGCAAGCATGTCGAGTTCTCTCTATAGTAGCTAGCGTCTACCAACAATGGAGAAAGACATGACACTTCTCTCTATTAGCTACCTAACACAATATGAAACCCCTAAATTAACCCTCCAAAACCCCCTAACCCCCCCCTTCAAAACAAAAAACAAAAACCCGAGCTCCTGCCAGATGCTGACGCGTGGATGTGTTTTGGTCCCGGTTGGTGCTACCAACCAGCACTAAAGGTCCTCCTGCCTGGCTTCCCACCGCGGCCATGTGGAGCCCCTTCTGTCCCGGTTCATAAGTGAATCGGGACTAAAGGTTTTGGGATTTAGTCACGGTTCTAGAACCGGGGCTAATGGGCATCTGTAACCGGGACAAATGGACCATTTTCTATTAGTGTTCATCTCCGGTCGTGTCATGGGTGGTGAGGGAGTCCCGGATTAGGGGGTTTCCGGATAGCCAAACTATCATCATCGGCCGGACTCCAAGACTATGAAGATACAAGATTGAAGACTTCGTCCCGTGTCCGGATGGGACTTTCCTTGGCGTGGAAGGCAAGCTTGGCGATACGGATATGTAGATCTCCTACAATTGTAACCGACTCTGTGTAACCCTAGCCCTCTCCGGTGTCTATATAAACCGGATGGTTTTAGTCCGTAGGACAAGAACAATCATACCATAGGCTAGCTTCTAGGGTTTAGCCTCCTTGATCTCGTGGTAGATCTACTCTTGTAATACCCAGATCATCAATATTAATCAAGCAGGACGTAGGGTTTTACCTCTATCAAGAGGGCCCGAACTTGGGTAAAACATCGTGTCCCTTGTCTCCTGTTACCATCCGCCTAGACGCACAGTTCGGGACCCCCTACCCGAGATCCGCCGGTTTTGACACCGACATTGGTGCTTTCATTCAGAGTTCCTCTGTGTCGTCGCAATCAGGAAGGATGCCTCTTCCCGTCTTTAAAGACGGTACCCTTGCCAAAGGAGCTTTGGCCGCCGGTCAAGCTATTCGGCTAGATGGTTTTCTTATGACCGCCTGTTCGGCCACCGCTTCAACGATGACCTCTCGGGTCATCAAAAGCGATATTCGCGTCAACTCGGAATTCACCGAGTAGCTGGATCCGATGGAGCTCTCTTCCGTAAACGAGCTCTTGGATCACATCGCCGCCCTGGGAGTCGCTACAGACTACGATCAGATTGGGCTTAAAACTGATCTGAGAGAAATTAACTCTCCCCAGGCTACCCACCACGTTGCTGTGGTAGAAGAACAACGCGGCGACTCTTCTTCTATGTTAAAAACCAGTTATGTCCGGATTCCCGATCCCTCCATGCCGGATTCCCGCGGAGGGACGGACGTCAATCGAGTACTGAACCTGAAGTCAGGCAGCAGACTAGATTCGTTGGACGACGTCCAGCAATCCAAGCTTCCAAATCCGGAAACTCCTCGGCCTTTGAGCCCCAGATTAGGCGGGGTTCCGAATTTAATTCCACCCGCCCACCCAAACACAAGCGATCTATCTCAAATACCGCAAGAGCCCGATGAAACAATACATCATTACTGGGCTAGATTCCTCCTGGTTATGGACAAGATAAAAGACTGCCATGAAGAAAGCGCAATCTCTATTTTCTGCAACAATTGCACGGACAAGGGAATCATGAACGCCATAAGTCGTCGCGAAGTTACGCGCTTCGCCGACCTGGCGACCATAGTACGAAAATACTGTGCGATGGAGAGTGCCTGGAAAACCGAAACCAGATTTTGGGACAATCCGGCCCTGAACACAACCCTTGTCCGAAATAAAAGGGTGCACCATGCTCAAGCACCTAGGTCAAAAACCAAAAAGCAAAAACCCCTAAAGGGTACGGAACCGTACTGGAGGGATGGCTCAGTGGACCCTGCAAAATCCATAATACAGAGGGCGCCACTCCAACACATAGCCTTCGAGCATGTTGGATACTATGGCAGGTGGCCAAAAGTGGCGAAGGTCTTCTAGCCCCGGAGAAACAGCCCAACAGTACCAGTATGGTATTAACAGTCTTCGAGACTTTCGCATCAAATAATATGCGGAAACGAACAATCCGCAGCCTCGCCGAAGTCTACCAAGTAGCAACAACAAATCCATGGAGCGACACGGCTATCACCTTCAATGCCAGCGACGAACCTAAATTCCGAACAGCCCGAGCACCAGCCGCATTGGTCCTCAGTCCAATAGTTGACGACTTTCGACTTACCAAGGTACTCATGGATGGCGGGATAATCCCTAGTCGGGAAGCACGCTGCACAGGAAAAATCACACTAGATGTGGTGTTCAGATCGCCGGACAACTACAGGTCTGAGGAAGTCACGTTCCAACTGGCCTCATTCAGCAGCGAATATCCCGCTCTATTAGGGTGAGAGGCATTCACAATTTTCCAAGCTGTACCCCATTACGGGTACATGAAGCTTAAAATGCCCGGGCCCAATGGAATCATCACTCTGGTCAGTGATCCGGACATAGCACTCCGCGCTAAAAATAAGACAACAGCTCTAGCCCTAGAGGCACTATCCGAAGCCCTAGCGGCAGAGGAACTCACTGCACTGCGCTCCACGGTGAATAGGGATGATGTGATACTCGATAAGAGATCTAAGTCCACCTCTTTTAAACCAGCAGATGAAATAGTCAAATTCCAGGTCCATCCAACGGACCCCACAAAGACGGCCTCCATTGGGGCACAATTAAACCCTGATGTAGAAGCCGCACTACGAGAATTCCTTCGGGAAAATTGGGACATTTTTTCCTGGCACCCTTCAGATATGCCAGGAATCCCACGCAGGCTGGCAGAGCACAGCCCAAATATCCTAAAAGGATTCAAACCAGTCAAACAGGCTCTTCGACGATTTTCCGAACCCAAAAGACAGGCAATGGGAGAAGAGCTAGCCAAACTATTAGAAGCCGGATTCATCAGAGATATAAAACATCCGGACTGGCTAGCGAACCTGGTAATGGTACCCAAAAAGGACAAATCCTGGTGCCTTTGTGTCAATTTTAAAGACCTTAATAAGGCCTGTCCAAAGGATCCTTTCCCCCTTCCCCTCGTCGACCAAATCATCGATGCTACCGCGGGGCACGATTCATTGTGTTTCCTCGACACATACTCCGGATACCATCAAATCAAGATGGCGGAAACAAACCAGGCCGCAACGGCATTCATTACTCCATACGGAACATTCTGCTTCAACAGAATGCCCTTCGGACTCAAAAACGCCGGCGCAACATATCAGCGCATGATTCAGACATGTCTGGCTACCCAGATCGGCAAAACAGTGGAGGCATACGTAGACGATGTGGTCGTTAAGACCAAACAAGTCGAAACTATAGTAGACGATTTGAGGCTCACATTCGACAACCTTCGAACATATGACATTAAGCTCAACCCGGAAAAATGCGTTTTCGGCGTACCAGCCGGAAAGCTCTTGGGCTTCATTGTATCCGGTAGAGGAATTGAAGCAAACCCACCCAAGATCCGAGCTCTGTCACAATTGGATATCCCAAAAGACCTCAAACAAATACAAAAACTGACTGGATGCGTGGCGGCTCTAAGCCGCTTCATCTCCCGTTTGGGAGAAAAGGCATTGCCTCTCTACCGCCTCCTCTGGCGCACCGAACACTTCGAGTGGACGGATGTTGCCACGGCCGGACTCGAAGAAATAAAGGCCATATTAGCAACAAATCTGGTCCAGGCCGCGCCCAACGTAGGCGAACCAATGTTATTATATATCGCGGCAACACATCAAGTTGTAAGCGCAGTGCTCGTCGTCGAACGAGAAACAGAAGGAGACAAATTCCCTCTTCAAAAACTAGTGTACTACGTATCCACTGTCTTAACTCCATGCAAGTCCCGGTATCCACATTATCAAAAGATAGCGTACGCGGTGTTCATGGCATCCCGGAAGATGCGACACTAATTTCAAGAGTGCTCGATAACAGTGGCCTCCGAAGTACCTCTCAACGATATTATAAACAACCGCGACGCGACGGGCAGGATTGCAAAATGGGCCATTGAGCTCTTACCATTTGACATAACCTACAAACCAAGGCGAGCTGTAAAGTCACAAGTTTTGGCTGACTTCATCGCCGAATGGACCGAAGCCGAACTCCCTAAAGAGTACGGCGCATACTCCAATTGGATCATGCATTTCGACGGCTCCAAAATGTTGGCCGGCTTGGGGGATGGCGTCGTATTGACGTCCCCAACCAGAGACACGGTCCAATACGTACTTCAGATAATGTACACGGACTCCAACAATGCAGCCGAATATGAGGCCCTTCTACATGGTCTCCGGATGGCAATCTCCATGGGTATTCAATGCCTAGAGGTGCGCGGGGATTCAAACCTCGCAATATCCCAAGTAAATGGAGACTTTGACGCCAAGGATCCGAAAATGGCAGCCTATCGTAACGCCGTCTTAAAATTGTCAGCTCGGTTCGAAGGACTCGAATTCCACCATCTAGCCCGGGATAATAACCAGGCAACCGACGTGTTGGCGCGCATCGGCGCAAAACGCGACGCCGTCCCTCCAAACATCTTCCTGGAGCGGCTCTTTAAGCCACCCGTATTATGGGAAGAGGAGTCCGGAAATAGCAACCCGGAACCAACCGCGCCACCCAACATGGAACATTCTGACACAGTCGGTGGCTCAGCCAATGAAATAACACCCTCAGCCCACGAAATAATGGCAGTAATTGCCCCGTGGACGGAACCATTCCTAGCCTACTTAACTAGGCAGGAACTTCTCGAAGTCCAAAATGAGGCCCGCTGCATAGTTCGGCGATCTAAGGCCTACAAGGTCCATGAGGGAGAACTTTATAAGAAAAGCACAACCGGAGTCCTTCAAAGGTGCATCTCCGAAGAGGAAGGGCGGAATCTCCTGGCTGAAATTCACGCTGGACTCGGCGGGCACCACGCCACGGCCCGGGCCCTTGTAGGCAAGGCAATCCGTACAGGATTTTATTGGCCGACTGCCCGGGCAGATGCTCAGGACTTAGTCCAACGATGCGTCGGTTGCCAGCTCTTTGCTAATCAAAGCCGCATGCCACCCACCGCCCTCAAAACTATACCCATCACCTCGCCGTTCGCGGTCTGGGGGCTTGAAATGGTTGGAGCCCTTAAAGGGGGAACCCACAAGCAAAAATACCTATTGGTCATGGTGCACAAATTCACCAAAGGGATAGAGGCCAAGCCAGTTAAAACGGCAGAATCCGGACCCGTGATAGACTTCATATCCGGGGTAGTACACCGTTATGGCGTCCCCCACAGCATCATCACTGATAACAGCACAAATTTCACGGCCGACGAGGTTAAACTCTGGTGCAAAAATATGGGCATCAGGCTCGACTACGCTTCAGTCTATCACCCCCAAACTAACGGTCAAGTCGAACGAGCAAATGGTCTAATCATGAGCGGCATCAAACCCAGATTAGTGCGGTCCCTCACGGAATCTAACACGCACTGGGTAGAGGAGCTCGACTCCGTACTTTGGGGGCTGCGGACCACGCCGAACCGCACTACCGGATTCACACCATTTTTTATGGTGTACGGCGCAGAGGCAGTTTTGCCCTGCGATATAATTCATGATTCACCTCGCGTGCGCATGTACGAAGAAAGAGAAGACGAGTTGGATCGGCAGGATAGTTTGGGCACCTTAGAGGAGGAGCGGGACGTGGCAAAAGCTCGTTCCGCATTCTATCAGCAGCAGGCTCGAAGATATCAAAGCAGAGAAGTACGAGCCAAAACATACAATGTTGGCGAGCTAGTTCTACGCCTGCCGGACAAGAAAAAGGACAAACTTAAGCCCAAATGGGAAGGTCCCTTCATCATCGACCAAGTCCTGACCGGCGGAGCATATCGTCTACGTGACGCATCTGACAACCGACTCGAGCCGAACCCATGGAATGCAGCCCGTCTCCGAAGATTCTACGCCTAGCGCCGGACTCAGAGTTCGTCTCCTTCCTCCGTCCACCTTTTATATTTTCGCTGTCTTTTGTTCCCCTCCTTCTTCCCATTTTTAGTAAAAGCCTTTGAGGGATGATCTGCGCATTGTTCGCACACACTTGATGTGCTACTCGCACTCATTATACCCGGGGGCTTCTTTAACAGAAGCTTATTTATACGGGCTTCATGCCCAACACATGTGTCATACTTCCGCATGTACCTTTTATTCACCATTATATGCATCGATATGACTTAAGTTTTGTCCAAGCTGGGTTGCCTGGCTCCTGTGCTTACCCCTACGTTCTCGATTGTTCGGCTAGGAGGTAAAGGGAGCACCTCTGCGATTGTTACTGCTGGGTCAGCCGGATGTGTACCTCAGACTGGGTGAAGCCGAAAGCTAGCGTTCTTAAGGGAATATTCGGTCGGTGAATTGAAAGATGATTTATTACTTATTTATTTATCTGCCCCCAGATGCTTTTTCTGCTCTCTTCGCAGTACGGACATGCACCTTAGGGCATGCCTCCCAGGGAAAGGAACCCCTAACGGAACTATTCTCCCTGAAAGATGTTTCTTACTAACCATGTAATATAACACAACTAGTTGGGCACTTGTCTGATAAAGCACTAATGACCCCTACGCCTGGTCTCCATGCATGCCCCGGTTTTTATATAACCGTTAGGGTATTCGGACACACTCCGGACTGTTGGGTCCCGAGGTTGAAGCGAAAAGGTCCGCAAAGACAAACGATCTACAATCTGGCTAGAAAGCATTTTACATGTCATTTTAAAATTACATCGTCAAATTGACTGATTGAACTCCTCTTCAATCCCATCTAACAGGCTGTCTAGTTTACAGTCCCGTTGGGAATATTTCGCGGCCAACTCTACTTGGCCGTACACTAAGCTCACAGGGATCTCCTTCCCATCGGGCTCCACAGGTCCGACATCGGCCATGTGGTTTGGATCAGCCTTCGTGTACCGCGTCTTCACCATGGCCCAGGTCTCTCTGGCGCCTTGATGGCAGGACGATATCTTCCACAGACGGAAGCGCTGCCGTACTCCCTGAAGCTTCTCAGCAAGCCCCCCCAAGACCCTCGGGTAGGGAGACAGACGGCCATAAGGCCTGAACGACGCCGATCATCGTCTGCCGAATACGTTCGTGCAGTTGCAGCAGCTCAGGAAGAAGGTCACCCGTGGAACCAGGCATTTCCTCCGCCGGACGACCCGTGAGCACACCTACAGACACATTTCTGTCAATCGACTTCCTCGCCGAACTCTTCTTTTCAAAAGAGTTTGCTCAAGAACTTACTGTAAATGCCACGACGAAGCCGCCGATTCTCCTTCACGGAGTCAGACAGCTGGAATAGAACATCTTTTAGTTCTTCGCCCAGCTGGGTGTTGGCATCTTGGAGTTTGTTCCTCTCCTGCTGCACCCTCATAGGCACCTTCTTGCCGGCCTTCAGCTGGCGCAGCAGATGTTGCTTGTCCGGTTCCAGTCCGGCACCCTCTGCAATATTATTATCAGACTTACGCACACACCGCACTTCATAAACTACTTATCTTTTCGAAGTATGTATTACCAGAGGGGGTCTCTGTGGCTCCCCCTGCGGCGGCTAGCGCGGCCTCAAGTTGGGCCTTGCACTCTTGAAGCTCCTGGGACAGACAGGTATTCTTCTCCGTAAGATCCTGCATAACAAATGATCCTTAAATCAGTTATTCTAACTATTTTAAGTCTCGGGGGCTACTTGCATATATAACTATTAAAATTCCTCACCCGTATGTCTTTCACATACTGCTCCGTGGCTCAGGATAGACCATCTCGAGCGGCACGGAGGAGCGCGTCTCCCGCATTAAAGGCATTCCGTGCCTCCGGAGAGAAACACACATCACGAAGAACTGTCCGGCAGCGCCTATGATTCATGGCACTCTCCACCTCAGACCTGGTGGCGGACAGCCTGTCGGCATCCTCCGTTGGAGGAGCATCCGGCTCATGCCTTGTGTTCGCCTCCCCTTCCGGACCAGGCGTTGGAGCATGGCTGGCGGAGGCTTGATTGGCAACCTCTCCGGACACTGTCCGGCGAGCACTCTTTCTCCTGGAAAAATCATGAGCGTTAATATACCTCCTAGTAATCTTTCCCTTAAAAACGATGGTGCACCGTACCGTTGCGGCGACGTTTAGATTCGCGCCGCACTCCTCTTCCGCCTGCTGGGCCGAACTGACCCTTGTTGGTCAGCCGCCGCGGGTTCGGCTTCCCGCTTTAAAGGCGCCTCTTGCGTAGCACCGTTGGTATACGGTGGTCAGAAATGAGTGTGGAACAAGTAATGGTGTCAGAACTCCGGTCGTAGTCACCTGGGAAGCCGGAGATAAACCGGGGTAGTCAGCCGTAATGGCGACTAGAGCATTGTCCATGCTAAGTTGGTGGAACACCCCGTCAATCAGCTCCACCTTTATGTCCGGATCCTCTTCGGAGGCCGGATCAAGGGATCGTCCCGGATCCTCGGGCTGTGGAGTCAGGCTTTGTATGCCCTCCACGTCCCGGCGCAGCTCCTGCGTCAAAATCACAAAGTGAGACACTTAACTTTGGGAATATGGATCGGATAGATAAACGTCCGCTTACCCAGCTCCGAGGGTTATTCATGGAGAATCCATTCAATGGACTCGTGCGGAGGAAGTCCTATTTCTCCCCCTTGTACAAGCCGGATACGATCTTCACCAGATCGGCGGCCGATCCCGGCCCCTTGCGGCCATGAAGGGTGGCGTCATCCTCCCCGTTGAAATCCCACATGGGGTGGCCCCTATATTGGAGCGGCTGCACCCCTCGCATAATGCACGTGGCCATGACTCCAATCATGGTCAATACGGAGTGGGCCAGTAACCTTATCCGTCCCATCATATATTGGACGCTCCCATCATCTTCCCATTGAGGGCTCCGCGGGCGCCAACTCAGGCGTTTCTTCAGGGAAGCGTTGCTGAACTCCGGGAGGCCGATCCGAACTGGATCCGGCAGAGGGGCGTCTTCCATATAAAACCATTTTGAAGGCCAGTCTTCGGACGCCTTCTTCGGGGTTCTGGATAGATATTCGGTCCCGGCGATGCGCCATATTTCGGCTCCGCCCACTTGATATATCGACCCCTCATGAGAACGGGGTACGAGGCAAAACAGTCTCTTCCACAGCGCAAAATGGGGCTCGATGCCCAAGAACAGCTCGCAAAGAGCTACAAAGCCCGCAATGTGCAAAATGGAGGCAGGTGTAAGGTGGTGAAACTGGAGTCCATAGAACTCCAGGAGCCCCCGGAGAAACGGATGTCTGGGAAATCTGAGTCCCCTTATTAGATAAGGGAAGAAGCATACCCGCTCTCCTTTGGAGGGATTGGGGACGCTCTCCGCCTGCTTTCCACCCTTTTAGGTGGCCAGTCCGGCTCGAACCGGAACCATGAAGGCTGGGGGAAGATACCCTCTGCTTGGAGCGTCACTAGCTCGCTATGCGGAACTGAACATCTCCTCCAATCTCCTGGCTGAGGGCTAGGAGCGCGAGAGGAGGAGCCGCGTCGACTATCCATGATGGAATGGATTTTTGTCAGAGGCGCTTCGATGAGTACTTGCGGAAGGAGGATGGTGTGATTTGGATCTAGATCCTCGCCTCTCTTATAGGCAGCTTATTCGCGCGGCTAGGGGTAAAACGCAAAAATACCCTAGCTTTTCGCATTCATACGACACGTGGAAGAGGGCCATCATTGGACGTGGAAGCCAAGGAGCGCAGCATTTATAAGGAAGCCGAACACTATTCAGCACGCACATGGAATTTGAAGGAGAACCTGCCTTGCAACGCCGAAGACAATATGCGCGCCGGACTCGTCGTTATTGAAGCCTGGTTCGGGGGCTACTGAGGGAGTCCCGGATTAGGGGGTGTCCGGATAGCCGAAATATCATCATCGACCGGACTCTAAGACTATGAAGACACAAGATTGAACACTTCGTCCCGTGTCCGGATGGGACTTTCCTTGGCGTGGAAGGCAAGCTTGGCGATACGGATATGTAGATCTCCTACCATTTTAACCGACTCTGTGTAACCCTAGCCCTCTCCGGTGTCTATATAAACCGGATGGTTTTAGTCCGTAGGACAACAACAATCATACCATAGGCTAGCTTCTAGGGTTTAGCCTCCTTGATCTCGTGGTAGATCTACTCTTGTAATACCCACATCATCAATATTAATCAAGCAGGACGTACGGTTTTACCTCCATCAAGAGGGCCCGAACCTGGGTAAACATCGTGTCCCTTGTCTCCTGTTACCATCCGCCTAGACGCACAGTTCAGGACCCCCTACCCGAGATCCGTCGGTTTTGACACCGACAGGTGGGCCAGGGGCAGAAGAGATAAGGAGAGAGACGAGGGCCATCAATCGTGATGATAATTGAGGATTTCCGCGGGGCGTCTTGGCGCGACTTCTCTCGTTGGTTCGACTATATCTGCTTCGATCTTTCGTGTACTTACTTTTCTCTGGCATGGCCGATGACAACAAAGGTGCTGTGGGACCTTTCTGGACAACACGTATGTCTTCACAAGTTTTGGGTCCACATAATGATCTGGTACATCAGTCTAGTTACGGTTATATTTAAGGCCTCCTGGTCGGTCTCTAGAGTAGGAGCCCGGTAACTACACAGGCCACACGGAATGGTACGGTAAAAGCGGGACTAACCGAGATCTGAGATGTCCAGAATCACGATATAACGGATTAGAGCGTAGAAACGCTGAGAGGGCTCATAGGTGGTTAAATTTACTGTTATTTAATTTAGAGTGAATTCCATTTTTTACTCTGTAGTTCTGCATTTGTGACACATATTACCCTATTTAGTGCAACTTCTACCAAATATTTCATTTAGAAGATTTTGAACACAGTTTTACCCCAGTTTAGCACTTTGCTTGTTTCTGTTAGATAGTACCGGCATGTTACGCCGACGTGGCACGGTAAAATGCGTAAAGATCTGAGGGCATAATCGATATTCATGTTCAGATTTCTCTTACCCATATGTTCAAATCCTCCTCCTCGTCTTGATATTTTTAAACTCTGGTCAACACCTTACACCTTGCCCAATAGACACGCATAAAAAAACAAGGTTTCAAAGCTTTTAAAAGGGGTAATCTTGATGATTTTTCATTCGACAGGGTAATTAGTGTCAAAAATGCATAACTAAGGAGTAAAAAGTGGAATTCACTCTTTAATTTAATTAGCGCATTTGTGAAGTTGCTTTTGTTGATTAAACTCTGCTGAATATGGCTTAATGTTCCAACTTCCAACACAAAATGGGTAATATATATAGTATCATTTATTTGAACTTCTTTTATCTTGCGCGAAGACCATGGACTGGAACAAACGTTTGAACGTACTCATACCTCTGCGAGGAAATTAAGAAGCTACAAGAATACAAGACTTGGTACAAGTAGCCGATTGTCCTGATGTGTGGAACAAGGTCCCTGTCTCATATGTGTGGAAGATTCGGTCCACAGTGCGAACAATAGGGCAACGACTTGGAATATGCGTCTCCGGCCGGCCAATCGCAGGAGATGGAAACCACCCTTAATGGCTAGAGGCGTTCTTCTAGTTGGAGGAACACCCTCTTACACGCACAACCAAACTCTGTTATGCACAACGACAACGACCATGGCATGCTTGCAATCTAGGTACAGTGACACATTGTCTTTACGTGGACGGAAATACCAGACATACTCGTATGAACGTACTCATACGTCTGCGAGGAAATTAAGAAGCTATAAGAATACAAGAGTTGGTACGAGTACGAATACAACGACCAAGACTAGCGGAAATGCTATTTATTGTTTCTTGGGGAAATGTGAGCTGCTTAAGAGATACAATGACATTGTCTTCGCCGTGTGGCCGCTGGGCCAACGCCATTGTCTTCACCGCGTCACTGGAACACAACAACTCCACTGTATTGACTTCATGGCAGCGCGTACACCCGTTGGTCATCACCACGGTAGCGACGGGCTAAACCCGCGTAGGATGTATATATCCGGCAAACTAGCAACTTCTT